>NW_006408661.1:101363-102473 GCF_000296735.1 Chrysochloris asiatica
TTGAAGACCACATGATTTAATTTCAAAAAAACAACAACTTATTCATTGCAAATAAATTTTTAAACATTTGTAAATGATGACTACATATGTGGGCCTCACAATATAAAATACATAGAAGTTCAAATTGACTATATCTGTGGGAAGAGGCAATAGAGAAACTTAATATCATTGCCAAAACAAGACCAAGGGCAGACTGTGGAAAAGACTATTATTGCCTCTATGCAAGTTCAGGCTAAAGCTGAAGAAAATTAAACTGAATCCATGAAAATCAAAATATGACCTGCATTAGACAGTCATGGCTGATGACCCGAAGAGTTGTGAGATGACATCAAGTACATCATACAGAAAGAAAGCAAGAGTTCGTTTAAAAGACAGGAAAGAAAGAAAAGACAAAAACAGATGTCAGAAGAGATTCTGAAACTTCCTCTTGAAACTAGATAAGCTAAATCAGTTGGAAAAAATGAGGAAATAAAGAACTGAACAGAAATTTTCAAAGGGCAGCTCTGGAAATAAAGTAAAATATTTAATGAAATGTGTAAGAACTTGAGTTTAAAACCAAAAGCAAAGACACACTCAACATTTCTCAAGCTGAAAGAACTGAAGGAAAAATTTGAGCCCCGGGTTGCAATATCAAAGATTCCCATGGAAAAAATATTGAATGATGCAGAAAGCATCAAAAGATGTTGGAAGAATTGCAACAAAATGAAATACGATAGGATGAGTGTAAAACTGATGTTCTCCCATGTTAATATCTCTCAACTCACAATAAAAAACTTTAAAAAAAAGAAGAAGAAGAAGATGGAAGCAATTACAAAGTCACGGAACCAAAAATAATTGATCATTAGTAAATCAATTCCATATGTAGTATATGATCTAGAACCAATAGTATTGAAGAAAGAAGTTCAAGCTGCAATGAAAGTACTGGAGAAATTTAAAAATTGATGGAGTATACATTGAAATATTTCAACAAAGTGAAGTAGAACTAGAGGAACTCATTTACTTATGCCAAGAAATTTAGAAGACAGCTATCTGGTCAACCAAATGGAAGAGACCTATATCTGTGACTGTCTTAGGCTGAGCTTTCTAGAGAAGCAAAACCAATGAAATGTA
>NW_006408661.1:102953-113354 GCF_000296735.1 Chrysochloris asiatica
AAAAAAAAAATTGTAAAGTCATACTTGCTCATAACATGATATAACTAAAACAAGTACAACTGAAAATGTATTGGCCCCATTTATATTTTATATGTCAAAAATAAACAAAGCAAAATTATTTGATGTACACACACAAACCAAAACAAACAAACAAAACAATTATTTTCAAGCCAGCCTCCTGTCTGTAGCCATACAGCCTTACTCAGTCTATGGGTGTAGAGTCCGAAGTTGCTCTGTCTCTCCATGCCACTACCTTTGCAGTCGTCTCTGCCATTGCTGCTTTTCCAGGCAGGGATCCCAAGCTCTACTCATGCTCTTCTTTAATAATGATCCTGGGATTGTCTGTTCCTGAAATGAAAGGTAAATACTCTCCTCCTTTAGTTACACATCTTCTACAATTATAGTTTGACAATCACAATTAATCCTTCTAACAATTATTCACAATTGAAATCTCAAAATTCTAAGATTTTCATCCCACACCTATGTGGTGCTGTGGGTTAATGCATTAGATTGCAAAGCCATTTGAACTGCAAGGTTGGCAGTTCAAGCTCACCAGAAGCTCCTCGGAAACCCTATACAGGGTCGCTATTATTGGTTGGAACTGACGCGATGGCATTTAACAATAACCTTGTTTCACCAGACTCATCTGGTAAAGCGGAAAACTAATAGTGGGGATTTTCCTTTGCCCCCTCATTCTTAAATTAAGAATACCCAGCCAGTCACTTCATGCCTTCATAACACCTCCCACTTTTTTGATAACCAATGTCTAAATTGCTCCTCCCTATCAATCACTGAAGAGATAAGCACCTGACTTAATATGAATAATCTTCCATTCCAGTTGGAATTTTGAACAACAGCATCCATAAGTAAAAGTCCAGTCCAACAAATTGTAGCAATATATACTTGCTCACATTATCAAACATCCTTATCATTAGATAGTCAGGCTCTGGTCAGCTCAGCCCTAGGCATCCAACTAGGTCAAATGGTACCAACTGCAAATTTGGGTGTTCACATACATCTCCCTGCACTTCAAACCAGCTGGTGCCTTCATTCTCAGTCATAGCTCCCAGGGGTAGGTCAGGGTCTATAGGGTCATGTGTTCAGACAACTCCTTAAACTTCAGACCAACCAGTATTCCTTCTTATTTCATCTCAAGGTCAAAGACTGCCAGCAGAACATATCCATAGTCAATCCGTATCTTCATTGCTATATTTCCCCCAATTCCACACAAACACAGATCCAGGGGGCTACCAGAAAGCATACTAAACAGCTCACAAATTCCCTTTAAATTTCAGTCCTTGTTGTTATTAAGTGCTGTAGAGTCTTTTTTGACCCCTAGATACCCTGCATAGGGTTTCCAAGGAGTGACTGGTGAGCTTAAACCACCAACCTTATGGTTCAAACCAACTTTGTAGTTCAGCACATTAACCAACAGCACCACACCAGGATGATTGTTTTCTCTGATCAGCCTACTTTCCTTGCCTTGTTGCCTCCAAAACTCAAAGTGCCAAACTGTCCCTTTTTTTCTGTATGAAACTCCTGTTCTCTTAGCAGTTCTGGGTTGGTTGGCATGTCTTTTCCATTGCAAATGTCCCAACTCTGAAGGCTGTGGGTGGGGCTCAGGATTCCACATAAAACTCCATATACTACAAAGACTTAAACCAACAAGGCTACTTTTTTCCAGGAAAATTTTAATGCTCCTTTTAGCAAATCCAATCAAGTATAGTCTGAAAGCAAGCTTAAAAACTCTCTGTAATCACAATTTCCCACATTCATATCACACATATAAGTCTATTTTACAATAACAGATGGGAGAAACCAATTTCCAGAAGGCATACAAGCACATATACCTTTTAAAATATTCATGTTTAATCTTTTCTTATTCCTTGAACTAACTAACCCCTTTCATACGCATATGGCCTTGGGCCTCTGGCAGTTTGGATTCCAGTAAGCCCTGGCCTGAGATCAGCTATTCTTTTTAACCAGTGTGACATAGGCTCCAGACAGCTCCAGAAGCGGCTGCTCTTCTCTCTACTTAAGTATTTTATGCCATGCCCTTTCATGCTATTTCTTACAAAACCTCATATTTTCATGAGTCTGGAGCCATTGCAATTAATTCTGTTCCTGACATCAGCTGTTTAAACCAAATGGGTTACATAATTGCCTTCCTCTGACTTCAAGAGGGGAAAAGAGGACCAAATTCAAAATTAGCCCAAGAATGATTTCTATGAAATGGAGGACAGACATGCCCCCACCTTATATCAGTGCTTTTAAAATTAGTCAGACTTGAGTACCAATTTACAAAACTCATCCTTGTGATTTTGTTTCTCTAGAACCCTACTCTCTCAGTACCATATTCTTAAGTCAGGTTTTCTAGAGAAGTAAAACCAGTGAAACATGTGTACGTATATAAATGATGTTGGTGTTATGCCATGGAGTTGTTTCTGACTCATAGTGGCCCTGTATAGGGTTTCTGAGGCTATACTTATTTATGGGAGCAGAAAGCCTCATCTTTCTCCCAGGGTTCAGTTAGTAGTTTCGAACTGCTGAAATTGAAGTTAGCAGCCTGACTTGTAACCAATAGGCTACCAGAGCTTTCCCATGTATCCATTATATTGAAGCAGATCACAGCCCTAAGGAAACATCCTTTCAATTGATAGGCTCCTCATAGCCAATCATCATAGAGTTAACTATGCCTGTATTAGGTTTCATCACCATGGGAATAAGCACATGCATGCTGCTAAACCTCTGAAAAGCCTGACCAAATCAAGTTGACACAGAACTCTAACCATTTCAGTGCCCTTTCCAAAGACTTGTGACCGAACAGAATGTGGAGATCATCAAACAGTATCATTAAAACCACATGCAAGTAAATTTTTCATGAATATAACTAAAGAATGGTTGCAGCTTCCAGAAATGCAAGTAAGACTTAGAAGAGGATGTGGAACTATATATATCATTGTTGATATCAGCTGGATCTTGGCTGAAAGCAAATACAAGAAAAACATATACTTTATTGTATACTTTATTGTATACTTTATTGTTATGACATTGGACTCATAACAAACTATGGATAACATTGTGAAGAATGAGTATTCCAAATACTTCAATGTGCTCATAAGAAACCTGTACATAGACCAAGAAGCAGTTGTTCAAACAGAACAAGAGGGTACTGAATGCTTATAAACTAGGAATGTTATTTCAGTTGGATTGTATCTTTTCACCAAATGTATTCAATATGTATACTGAGCAAATAATCTGAGAAACAGGATTATATGAAAAAGAATGTTGCATCAGGACTGGAGGAAGACTTATTAACAACCTGCAAGACTTATTAACAATCTATAGATGACACAACCTTGCTTTCTAGAATCACAGGAGATTTTAAGGACTAAGGTGCACCTGCTCCAAATCATCCATTATATTTTCAATTGCCTCATATGCATGTAATAGTTAGATAATGACTAAGGAAGACTGTATAAGAATATATTCATTTGAACTATGGTGTTGGAGAAGATTATTGAAAGTATCATGGACTGCTAGAAGAACAAAGAATGCTTTGTTGGAAGAACTGAAACCAAAATTCTCCTTAGAAATCAGGATAACAAGACTTTGTCTCTAGTACTTTGGCCACAATGCCAGGAAGGACCAGTACAAAAAGAGGAAGACCACCACTGAGATGGATTGACACAGTGGCAGCAACAATGAAATCTAACAATAATTGTGAGGATGTCACAGTATTATGCAGTATTTCTTTCTTTTATGCATAGGGCCACTATGAGTCAGAACTGACTTGTGGGCACCTAACAAAAATAATAGCAACAGTAACTTAAAGGCTGGTTGTTCCAACACATCCCAGAAGAAAGGTCTCACAATCTGCTTCTGTAAAACCAAGAAAAGAGGTTTTATTTTTCAACACATAAGTAGTTGTCAGGATTTGGAATCAGTTTGATGGAAATAGGTTTGGTTTATGATTCCATCAGTTGCAACAGGGGTTCAAACATAATACCAGTTGTGAGAATGGTGCAGGACCATAAAGTGTTTTGCTCTAAACCCACTTGACAGCACCTAACAACAACAACAATGTTTTATCACATTTACATAATTTAAAAAGAGCTCTGGTGGCATAGTGGCTTATGAATTAGACTGCTCAAAAGTCAGAAGTTCCAATCTACCAGCCACTCTGGGTAATGATTTTTCTGCTCCCATAAAGATTTACAGTCTCGGAAGTCATATATACGGTCGCTATTCATCATAACTGAATCCATAACCTCCAGATAGTTAAAGGGAGTATTCCAATGACTCTTAGACAAAGATTTTCTTCAAGGAAACAGATTATGTTGACCTAAACAGAGAAGCAGCTGGTAGCTTGTTTAACTTGGAAATTTTATGCTCTGCCTCCTTATGCATTCCATAGTATATACATGAGTGAGTGCAGGCATAGTTTCGGGCATAGTTTCTGATTAGTTTTGCATATCACTGAACTAGGTAAAAAACCCAAAACTATATCTATCTATCTATCTATCTATCTATCTAAATAGATATATATACACACATACACCCACATTTTCTGTTTGTTAAGTTATTAATTCACTCTTGGGTAATTATTCCTTTCCAAGTTTGAGACGAATTCCTAAATTTCGTTCACCAATTCATCTCTTTTATCTTTTTCACCTTGTACCCTTGCAAATAGTATACTATGAAGATCTCCCAAATCATATACCCTCTTCATTCATTCCTTTTGCCCTTAGGTATTCCCAGTTGAACAAAATTCCCTATTGCTGTTTTTCACAGGGTATTTTCTCTTTTTTTCAAAATTATTTATCAGCATTTTTTCCTTCCCCTTTCTGAAAATTGCAGTAGGCATGAGAAAAGTAGAAATCTGGTGATTAAGCCATGCTTGACATGTGTAGCTTACTTGTAGTTACAAAACTTTCCTAGAATGTTTTATTTGACCAAGTGCATGTCTATGTACTTGGCTGAATATCAAGGAGTTTTTAGGTTGGAGATGCTTATTTCATCTTCAACAAAGGCTGACCTTTTTGAGTGAGGTAAAGTAAGGTAGGTAAAAAAGTGATGAACTTTCTCTCATCTTGAGGAAGAGAGAGAATTGTTTGGGGAAGAATTGTTCTTGTGACCAAAGAATCACTAAAGATCAAACTCAGAGGTCAGCTTAACTCTCCAGCTAAGGAGGATGCAATAGGTTCTGATTCTATTCCCTTGGGATTCAGTGGTCTTTAGAGAAAACTTGGAGGTTTAACTGAGCAGTGCAATGCAACAGTCTTGTGGGAAATCATTGGAACTAACCATAACTCAGAGTAATTGCAAGTAATAATATTTAATGAAGTACAAATTAAAGGAAATGCAGTTTGAAAATATTGTCTAATGAATAGGCAAATAATATTTGAAGTATCAGTAAGAGATTAAACATTAAGATCCAAAGATGAAATTTGGAAAGATATTTAATGTTGCATCAAAGCAAATATAAAGCAACTTTTACAGAGTCCTGGTGTGGTGCGGTGGGTTAATGTGCTTGACTGCAAAGTCAGTTTGAACTGCAAGGTCAGTGGTTCAAGCTCACCAGCTGCTCATTGGAAATCCTACACAGTGATACTATGGGTCAGAAGTGACTTAATGGTACTTAACAATGACAACTTCCAGGAAGCCCATAGTTTTGAGTAGCCATTAAAACTGTTCTGGATGAAATTAAGGATAGAATAGAGGGCCTTCCTTTGCTTGGTTTCTCATTCCGGGCTACTGAATGGAAGCTTTTATGGTGACTTTTTTTGGGTGAAACAATTCCCAACCACATTAAACACACAGAGTATCCATTAATTCCTCTTTGCAGCTAAATCTAATGACATTGTTGTAATTAAGTGCCTTCAAGTTGGTACCAACTCATAGCGACCTCATGCATACAGAACACAACACTGCACAGTCTTGCGCCAACCTTACAATGGTTGTACATCTCGTTGTAGGTCTTCCTGTTTTTTGCAGACCCACAGTTTTACCAAGCCTGTTATCTTTCTCCAAGGATTGGTGTCTCCTGATAATATATCCTAAAAAAGAGAGACAAAGTCTGGTCATCCTGGTTTCTAAGGAACATTCTAGCTGTACTATCTCCAACACAGATTTGTTTGTTCTTTTGTCAGTCCATGGTATTTTTAATATTCTCCTCAAACAACATAACTCAACTGTGTCAGTTATTATATTGTCTTCTGAATTCATTATTCAACTTTTACATGCATATAAGATTATTGAAAATACGATGGGTCAGGCTCAACTTAGTCCTCAAACTGACATCTTTGCTCTTGAACACTTTAAAGAGGTCTTGTGCAGATTTGCCTAAAGCAATATGTTGTTTGATTTTTTGACTGCTTCTTCCATGAGTGTTGATGGTTGATCTGAGCAAAATGAAGTCTTTGACAACTTCAATCTTTTCTCCATTTATTCTGATTCTAATTATTGGTCAATACAAATATTAATTATTTGAAAAGGCAAGCTACACAAACACACATACACAAGCAAACCTGGTGGATCCTGAATGAAGGAAACTAGCAGGAATTATATAATATTACTTATAAAGATGAACTTTACATATTTTGATTTTTTAATTACTGGTTCTGAATGTTTTGATGTGGAATTAAGTCACATTTTATAACATTTATGCTCTCAAGACATCTTATAAAATATATAGTGTTGCATTAGGCTCATTAAGTAATGACAGAATTTTTAAGGATAATTCAGGTTATAGGACCCTTTTTTAAAAAAATTCCTTAACAAAAGAGTTTAATTTATACAGCTATAATTTTTTGTTGTTGTTGTTGGTTGTCAAGGTAAATAGAAGGGTTATAGAGTAAAGTTTGACAGTAGTTACATTAAGAAGGCTGCCAAATAGAAATACATAAATGTTAAGAAGTTGACTTGCCTGGAAGAGGTTAGCAGCTCCCTGGCTTTTGCAACCTATTTCTCAGTTACTGAAGTATTGATTTTGAGAATCAGGCTCCACCCTTTCATAAACCCTTGTCTTTATTATGATTCACCTGGCAGCTATTTGGCATGAATGCAATTCTATTTCTAACAGTTGGATTGATTTTGGAATTAAGGATCTTTAAGGTTAAAAGATATTTAGTAAGTCATCAACTAATTACATCATTTAATTCATTGACTAAATCCCCTTTGTAGCATGTAAGACCCACTCCCACCTAGCCTCTACTATACTAGAAGGCTCTTACAGTCAACAATGGAGCTCATAACTTCATTGTTGGTGGAGCTTCAGTTGTTAGGAAGTTATTTTTTCAGAACAGAAATCATTCTTTTTAGGGCTAGTGGTGAGCATTTAAATGATCTAGCTAGGTCAGCCTGCTTATGTAGTAGCTTGTAAAACATTCCATTAATCAACATTAAATGAAAGGTCAGAGTCTAATAGTCTTTCCATCTTCTGCAAAAAATGTTTTTATTTATGATGGTGTAGGAAATTAGATTTACATTTAAGCTAGATTCAGAATCTGGGTCCCTTGAATTCTCCTGTTTTATTGCAACTTCTTTCTCTTAGATGAGCTCATATTTTAGATTTATAAAAAACCAAAAATATATTGAGTGACTGCTGAATGAAACATGTAATAGTAACCATGATAGTTCTTTTAAATATTAACATTAATATTAAAAGAATAACATAACACTATGAAGTGGGGTTTGTTATAGAAATTTAAGAGGAGTATAATATTAATATGTTTTGTTGTAATGATTTGTGCTATACCCAAGAGTGAAAAACACTACATTCTCAATAGATTCTAATAATCAATTGAAACAATCCAATATCCATCCTTTAAAATGAGCATCTAAAATTGCAAGAGATGAGTGCATCTATGATGTTAATTTGAAAAAAAAAAAGTATCTTGAAATAAACATATAAACACGTAATATATTCACCCTAAAATCACAAATAGGATAAGGCTATCCTATCAGCATTACTTAACACTAGTTAATTTTGTTTTGACATGCTATTAAATCCATTTATATAAGACAGTGAAATTACTTAAAAATTTATAAATACTTGTGAAGGAAATTTAGCATAAATGTCTCATGATATAAGTATATGCTGAAATCCTCAAGAATCAATTCAATAAAGAAATACAAACTGCAAGGAAAATGGTAATCTGACTAGCAAAACAAATTTCTAAAACAACAACAACAACAACAAAAATAGATTATAAAAAGAGTTTCCACTAACAAGAGTGCCATAAAGTTAAAATAGGAGAAATTAATGGAAACTAGAGAAAGAAACTTTACAGAGGAATATAAAGAGGATTTTCATAAATGAAAAAACATGTAACATCTATGGTTAACAAACTAAATGCAATAAAGTTGTCAATATGCTTCCATTAATTTATAGTTAAAATGAAGCTCCAGTTAAAAGTCAAACATATATTTTTTTTCTTAAACTAGATAAAAGAAAACTGAATTTTATCTAGAAAACACTCAAGACAAGCTGGGAATATAATAAATCTTCAGAAGGAATATTGTGATAGCTACAGCTACATAGTAAGATTGGCAGTTCAAACCCACCAGCCACTCCTCAGAAACCATATAATGGGTCTCTATGAGTCTGAACAGACTTCACAAAACTTAACAACAACAACAACAACAACTGCTACATATGGAATCTTTGTATGACTCTGTAGGCTCAGCACTGGACAATGGACTATAAGATTGGCAGTTCAAACCTGCCAGCTACTCCTCAGAAAACCTTACAGGGTCACTATGAGTTGGAAGCAACTTGATGGCACTTAACAACAACAACAACAACAACTGCTACCTATTGAAGGCAGAGAAACCAGTTTTCAACTGGTGTCTTAGGAAATGGAAATATTCTTTAGCTATAAAGTTATATCATGCAATTATAAATATATCTTCATATTTTGTTATATGAATGCCTAGAATAACATAAAATATTTAATAATGTGTCTGTGAGTACTAGTGGATAAAACTGGGCCGGTTTTTTCAAGGGAGTTTTTTACATACACTTTCACCAACACACAACCTCTACTTGAGACACTTTGAAATTTTTTATTATAAATTGAAATAAATTACATTTATTTAATGGGAAGGTAAGCAACACAGCTCTTAGGGAAGACATCAAGTGTCACCAAAATTAAAATTCTCTTAAATATTCTTATATTTTTATCTGTTAAGTGATAGTTCAAGACAGCTTTGAAATTATACTATTGATCCTGTAACTATACAAGGTATTAAAACATATTTTGACTATGTAGCAATTAACATGATTTGATAGAGGAAAAATGATAATTAGGTTGATAGTGAAATGGCAAAAATACATACAGAAATTTATTTCATATAAAAGGTAGTCTTTCAAATACAAAATGTGGAGTTTTATGCTTAAAGCTAAGTTTATAAATAAAATTGAAGATAACATATTGATTTGAATTTATGGATAAACTAAAAAATTATTGTCATATAATATAATCTAAAATTTTAAATGATTATTAATTTTAAAGCAAAAATTAAAAAAAAAAAACAACCTGAAGTACTAAAGAAAATTTTTTTAAAGTTTATTAACTATCTTCTCATGAGAAGGGAAAGAAAAGAACAAAATATATGTCAGAGACACTGAAACTTGCTCTTGAGAGCAGAGAAGCTAAAGTGATTGAAAAAAAAAATGAGATTAAAGAGATGAACAGAAAATTTCAACAGGCAGTAAGAAGATGAAGTATTATCATGAAATTTGTAAAGACCTAAAGTTAGAAAACCAAAAGGGAAAACTAACACATTCAGCATTTCTTAAGTAGAGAACTGAAGAAAAATTTCAAGCCTCAGGTTGCAATAATGAAGAATTCTATGGGCAAAATATTGAAAATATTTGATGCAGAAAGCACCAAAAAGACATAGAAGGAATACAGAGAGTCACTGTAGCAAAAATGACTGATTTTAGTCAATCATTTCAAGAGGTAGCATACTGTCAAGAGCCAATGGTACTGAAGGAAGAACTCATACCTGCAATGAAGACATTGGTGAAAAACAAGAATCAGGAAGTGAAGGAATAGAACTTGAAAACTTTCATGAAACTGACGCATCACTGGAGATTTTCACTCATCTATGCCAAGAAAATTGGAAGATAGCTACTTGGCCAACTGATTAGAAGAGATGCATGTTTGTGTCCATTGTAAAGAGAGGTGACCCAATGAAATACGGAAATCATTGAACATCATTTATATCATATACAAGTAAAATTTTGTCGAAGATAATTCAAATATTGTTGAAACAGTATGTTGACAGAAAACTGCCAGAAATTCACGGTGCATTAAGAAGAAGATGTGATGAACAGACACTTCACCAAGGAAGAGATCCAGGCAGCCAAGAAACATATGAAGAAATGTTCAT
>NW_006408661.1:115479-122322 GCF_000296735.1 Chrysochloris asiatica
CAGCAGGACCCTACTCAGAGAAGCAGTGATGCCTGAAATGGAGTCAGAGATGATGACGTGGAGCAATGGAGCAGCTGGAGACTTTAGATTCAGAGAGGGAGAGCGACTGTGTGCTGAAGACCTGGGGAGTAAGGGGGAAGGATTGCATGGAGAGGATTGTAACCATGGCAACGAGAGGATATAAGATAGAATGAATGTAAAACTGATGTTCTCCCTTGTAAACTATCACATAATTTAAGAAAAAAAAAAAGAAAGAAGAGGATGTGAAACTAAGGATATCATTGCTGAAGTCTGATGGACCTGACTGAAAGCCGAGACTATCAGAAAGATGCTTACTTGTGTTACAGTTACTATGCAAAGCTTTTTGACTAGATATATATGATAAGTTACCCATAACCTTGCAAGGATTTGGTATTCCAGAACACTTACTAGTGCTTATGAGGAACGTGTACATAGACCACGAGGCAATTGTTCCAACATAACAACGGAGTACTAAATTAATTCTCTCATACTTCAGGAAACATATTTGCCAGGGTTATTTATTTCACCATAGTTATTCAATCTGTATGCTGAGCAAATAATTTTAGCAGTTCAAACGGCTTTGCAGTCTGGCGCATTAACCCACAGCACCACACTGTACAAAGTTAGTAAATGATATTCAGAGGCGGAAAACTCCTATCCAGCAATACAAATAATCAGCATGTAATTTGCTAAGCATTGGCCATTAAAAATAATGCAACCAGAGCAATGTTAAATTGTTTGAGATCTCAACAAAGAACAGGATATTTTCCAAGTAGTTTACCATAATTGTATTTTTATTTTAGCGTTGGAAAACCAAGTATCCCTTGTGATCCAAATGGCCAGAATCCTCTTAATTAAAATAAATAAGAAACATATTGTAATATGTTACAGTCAATTATGTAATTCCCAGAAAAATACAAAGTGATTTACGAAGAAATTGTGCAAAAATAGGATTTGTTGTTGTTTTTAAGTGCCATCTAGTTGGTTCCAACTCATGTGGTGTTGCTGTTAGATGCCATTGAGTTGCTTCTGACTCATAGTGACACTACACAGCAGAATAAAACACTGCTCAATCCTGTACCATCCTCACAATTGTTATTATGCTTAGCACAATGCTGCTGCCACTACGTCAATCCAGATAGTTGGGGGTCTCTTCTTGTTTGCTTACCCTTCATTTTACCAATCATAATGACCATCTCCATGGAGTGGTTTCTACTGTATGAAAGACAAAGTCTTGCCATCCTGACTTCTAAGGAACATCTTGGCTGTTCTGTTTGTTCACCGGGCAGTTCATGGTAGTTTCAATATTCTTCTCCAACACCATAACTCAAATACATCATTTTATTGCCTTCCTTATTCATTTTCCAACTTTCACATACATATGGGGCAACTGAATATACTATGGCTTGAATAAGGTGCATCTTAGTCATCAAACTGATATCTTTGTTCTTGATCACTTTAAAAAGATCTGTGCAGCAGATTTGCCTAATGCGATGTCATTTGATTTCTTAACTGCTGCTTTCATGACAGTTGGTAGTGGATCCAAGTAAAATATAGTAATTGACAACTTCATATTTTCTCCATTTATCATGATGTTATTTGTTGATCCAATGTGATGATTTTTGTATTGAGGTATAATCTATACTGAAGGCTATAGTCTTTGATTTTTCATCAATAAATATTTTAAGTTCTCTTGGTCCAAGCAAGCAAGTTGTATCATCTGTATATCATGATGCCATCTTATTTTTTATATAACCCAACTTCCCAGTTACTTACTCAGCATACAGATTGAATAAATCTGGTGAAAGGATACAACCCTTGTACATACCTTTTCTGGTTTTAAACCTTTCAGTATCCACTTTTTCTATTAGAACGACTGCTTCTTGGTCTATGTCCAGTTCCTCAGGAGCAAAATTAAGCATTCTGGCATATCTGTTCTTCACAGTGTCAGCCATAGCTACTCATGATACACATAGTCAAAAGCCTTTGAATAATCAATAAAGCACAGTAAACATCTTTCTAGTGTTCTCTGCTTTCAGCCATCAGAAGTAGCAATAATAATCTTAGTTCTATGTCCTCTTCTGAATCTGACTTAAATTTCTGGCAGTTCCCTGTGGTTGGATTGTTGCAGCCATTTTTTTTAAATCTTCAGTAAAATTGTTCTTACATATAATATTAACGATAGTGTTCACCTCTATTTGGAATGGACACAAATATGTTCAAGGTCATATTTTTGCCCACATGGACTTGTTTTAATGTTCTTTGTCTTCATCCTGAAATTGCATATAAACAATTGATGGTCTGTTCCACAGTTGGCACCTGGCCTTGTATTGACTGATGATATTGTTATATCATGTCTTCCCACAGATGAAGTCAGTTTTATTCCTGTGCATTCCATCTGGTGAAGTCCTATGTATAGTCTCCATGTATACATTGTCTGCTGTGGTTAATGTGTTGGACAGCAAGCCAGCTTTGAACTGCAAGGTTGGCAATTCAAGCTCACCAACCGCTCCTTGGAAACTCTAGACAGGGTCACTATGAGTTGGTAATGACACAGTGGTACTTAACACAACAAAAATAAAAGATATTTGCAGTAAATAAGTCTCTGGCCTATAAAATCATATCAAGAAGTCTACAACATAATTTATTTTACCAAGGCCATATTTTCCAACAACTGACCAACTCCTCTTGTTTCCTACATTCGCATTCCAATCACCATTTATTATCAATAGGCTTGATTGCATGTTTGATTCATTTCTGACAGTAATTTGGTAGAATTCTTCAATTTCATCATCGTTGGCTTCAGTGGTTGGTGTGGGATTTGAATAATAGTGGTACTGACTTGTCTTCCTTGTATGTGTATGGATATTATCCTGTCACAGATATTATTGTACTTCAAGACAGATCATGTGTATTTTTCTGTTTTAATGATGACTGTGACACCATTACTCTTCTATTTATACTTCCTGACACAATAATCTATATGTTTGTAACATACAAAATGGCCAATACCAGTTCTTTGTTGTTGTTGTTGTTGTTGTTAAGTGCCTTCGAGTCGGAGCCGACCCATAGCGACCCTGTACAGGGTTTCCGAGGGTGTAAATCCTTACGGGAGTAGAAAGCCTCATCTTTCTCCCGCGGAGCGGCTGGTAGTTTCGAACCGCTGACCTTAAGGTTCGCAGCCCGATTCGTAACCACTACGCTACCAGTTCTTTACAGGTCACTAATACTTGTTGATGTTTATGTATTTCATTTCACTTTTTACAACTTCCAATTTTCCTAGATTTGTTCTGTTTCAGAACAATGCTTTGTAGGTTTTCCAAGGATGGCTGGTGGGTTTGAACTGCTAATCTTGCTGTTAGCAGTCCAGTGCTTGTTCTATAGTGACACACCAAGACCACTTTATTTTTAAGAAATAAATAACTTATATATATATAATTTGGAGTCCTGGTGTGGCACTGTGGGCTAATGTGTCAGACTGCAAAGTTATTTGAACTGCAAGGTCAGTGGTTCAAGCTCACCAGCTGCTCCTTGGAAATCATATACAGGGTCGCTATGGGTTGGAATCAACTTGACGGCACTTAACAACAACAACAATATATATAATTTATAGGCTTACAATTTCATGGAAAAAAATCTAATTTGTTAACTATTACCTTTTACCTCTATACATTATAACATTAATACTCATCATAGACCTCCATGGTGTCATTTTCCTGTATCCTAGGCTCTGGGAGCAGCTGAGTCGAAGGTCCCTAACTTGGGGGTAGTTTAACCAAAGGATTGCAACTGAACAGTTGTAGTCCAGAAACTCAGGGCTGCTTGCAAGTCAAAGTTCCTGCCCCCCCCACCTCCCAACCTCCCACCCCTCAGCCCCTGACCCCCCAGGAACTTACAGGGCTTCCTCACAGGAGATGGAACTTGCAAGGTCTTGCCTTGTATTTACCTATGTCCTTTGGCTCGGCCTGCACAACATTCTAGCAGCCCTATCTTTGTTTCCCAAGCAACAACATTCTTCTGATAAAGTCCCCCTTACTGCATGCGTCTAAACACCAGATGTTATTCTTTTCCCTGCCCCCAAGCATCTCCCCTTAAGCAGTGTAAAAAATATACTCGCTGTCTTTGTAGGTGTCACAGTATCTCCACCAGCGTACTGTGGCACACCTGGTCCCAACTTTACTATATTTCAATTGTGTCTTGTATCTTTCTTTTATTTCTCATCTCTCGTCGCCCCTACTTGAATTTAATCTCTCCGTGCGTTTCGTGGAGATAAACCAATTATCGGATGCGGCAGTGGCCCCAGTTGTATTGGCTCCAGCAGTTGTAGTGGCTCCAACACCAGGAAAGATATTTTTATGAGCAATTATGTATTCTAACTTTTTTTTAATGCTGATTTAGATAATTTTGCATAAGCTTCATATTGATTTAATGTTTCAGAATGTGGGTAGGTTTTCTATACCTCTTATGGGCTTCAGGACAACGTTCTATCAAAAATCCTGCAGTTGCTTCCACTTTAAAATTCTTAAAACACCTCAACGGAATATTCTGCTTGCCTTTAAAAATTCTACATTTTCCCCCAGGCTACTTGTTTCACCTCATGACCAATACAAGTATTGATCATTTGACTTCTCCACTGATGAACCTCTTAAATAATAATTTCAATCTCTGGTAGCATAGTGGTTACGAATCTGGCTGCGAGCCGCAAGGTCACCAGTTCGAAACTACCAGCTGTTCCGTGGGAGAAAGATGAGGCTTTCTGCTCCCGTAAAGATTTACAGCCTCGGAAACCCTGTACAGGGTCGCTATGATTCGGAACCGACTCCACGGCACATAACAACAGCAACAACAGTTCTCAATAAGCATAAGAACTGTCTAAATAAAGCATTTGTTACTTGTTATGGTTACTCCACTTTGAAAGAAGAGTCCTTTGACTCTTCTGTTCAAAGAAGCCAATATCTGATGCAAAGAAGTATTTGTTGGTTTTTGAAAAAAAAAAAACAAAAAAACAAAGATATTAGATCCAATCACAGAATCACACTGATGCAGAGAAAGGCAATGGAACTGGTAGAGGGAAAGATGCTTAGAAGATGCAAATAGACTCAAGAATAATATAAAATGATTAACAATCAGTGAATCAATTTTTAATTAAAAATAAAAATTCATGAGATTCCATGCACGCATTAAAGTATAGAAAACAAATATTTGTTCATAAAACTATCTCAGTGAAGGTTGAATGAAGAATATTAAACTATTCAATGACATGAAATAAAGCAAAGGAGTTCATTTAATTTCTTAATAAATAAAACAAAAAAATATACTCTGGATGGGAAAAATGTGCAACAAATATCTTAAACACACTGAGCACTGAGATACAAGATTAACACACACTGGTAGAATAATTTCCATTAGAACATCAGGCTTTTTATTTTCAAGAATATGGTATCTTCTTCTTTATCTACATCCCCCCAGTCACCAAGCTCACCTCCTCTTATATCTCAAAGTTGTTAATATATGTCCCTTTCTTTTAATTCATCTTAACACAAATCCTATATGACACCTAGGTAATCTGTATATTTTTGATGTTTCACTTATTTAATTCTATTTGTTCCAAAGTAAAATTTCTTTGGCAATGAACCTTCCCTTTATCCTTCTTTGAATTCTATTCATGCTTTTCAGTTTTTTCAGCTTAAATGTTGTCTCTGCTATATGTTTGCACATATTTGCAAGCGGCTGGTGAACCTGAGCCACAAATCTTGTGGTTCAAACTGACTTTGAAGTCCAGCACATTAACCTCTTATAATGTAGGTTGCATTATAAGATAGTACAGTAGAGCTTCAATAAAGTGTATAGAAAAAGTCTGGAGAAATCAAATAAAATGCATATCAAAAATGATACCCCAAAATGAATATTAGGCATATTTTAGTATTGAAACCTAATATAAACTCAAAAGTATAACAAAAATGTATTTACAATATATAAAAATAGTTTTATGATCTTCATTAAGAAAGCACATGCTTATGACAAAAATCAAATAAATAACATAAACAAAAGACTGAAACCAAAAAGGTAAAAATTGATTGTGTTATGTTATGTAAACATATTAAAATTATTTCAAAGTAAAATATATGTCATAAGAAAAATAAAGAAAAACAAGCCTTGAGATGATGTTAAAATAGATTAGAGAGAGGGTTAGATGTAAAGATAAGGGCACTGAATTTTCATCTGTAAGCAAGTGGGGATTGTACAAGGTTTTGACAAGCAATAGAATGATCAAAGGTGCTTTATTAACAGTGGAATTCTGTCAACCATATAAAGAAGGAATTAGAGCTGTAGTAGCAGGCCAGATTGGGGAAGAGGAGTGTTATATATGCAGCTGTTCAACTTGGAGTCAAGAAGATGAATTATATAGCAGCTGAAATAGTCCAAGCAAGAGATGACAAGGACTGCTTTGATAGCTAGGAACAAGTGAGAACCATAGTTGACATTTGGAAAATCAAAGAAGTAGAGAATTAATATGTATTGATTGTGTCTAAAAATACCAGGCTTACTGGTTGGATACAGACTGGAAGAATTCCTGAGATTATGGCTCTTAATCACTCTTCTGGTCTGCAATTGAACTCACCCACCAGTCAAACTATTGTTGTTGTTGTTAGGTGCCATCAAGTTGGTATCAAATTATAGAAACCCTATGCACAACAGAGATGAGTGAGTGCTTTTTGTGCCACCTCACTTTCTTGAAAGATTTCAATTTTCATTCCATCAATTCCTGGTGCCTTGTTCTTTGCCAATTCCTTCAATGCACTTTGGACTTCCTCCCTGAGT
>NW_006408661.1:124049-129403 GCF_000296735.1 Chrysochloris asiatica
AATAAACAACATTCTTATCAACGGAGAAAAAAATGAGGTTGTCAAGGACTTCATTCTTCTTGGATCAACTATCAACATTCACAGAAGCAGCAGTCAAGAGATCAGACGACGTATTGCATTAGGCAAATCTGCTACACAGGAACTTTTTAAAGTGTTGAAGGGCAAAGATGTCAGCTTGAGGACTAAGGTGTGCCTGACCCCAAGCCATGGTATTTCCAATAGCCTCATATGGATGCAAAAGCTGGACAGTGAATAAGGAAGACCACAGAAGAATTGATGCCTTTGAATTGTGGTGTTGGAGGAGAATACTAAAATTGCCATGGACTGCCAAAAGAACCAATAGATCTATTTTGGAAGAAGTGCAGCCAGAGTGCTCTTTGGAGGCCAGGATAGCTAAGCTTCCTCTCTCATACTTTGGACATATTGTCCGGAGGGAACAGTCGCTGGAAAAGAATGTCATGCTGGGTAAGATGGAGGATCAGAGAAAAAGAGGAAGACCCCCAACAAGATGGATCGGCCAGGTGGCATCATTGATGGCATGGAGTGTGGCAGCGATAATGAGTTTGGCCCAGGATCAGACATTTTTTCATTCTGCTGTGCTTGGGGTCGCTATGAGTCAGCTCCGACTTGATGGCACCTGACAACAACAACAACATGCACAACAGAATGAAACACTCCCTGATTCTGGGCCAACCTCACTCTTGTTGCCACGGTTGAGCCCATTAATGCTGCCACTTTGCCAATCTGTCTCACTGGAGGTCTTCCTCTTTTTCTCTGACCCTCTACTTTACCAAACATTATATCCTTCTCCAGCGACTGGTCTCTCCTGACAATATGTCCGAAGTATGAGAGACGAACTTTGGCCATCTTGGCCTCCAAAGAGCACTCTGGCTGCACTTCTTCCAACAAAGATCTGTTGGTTTTTTTGGCAGCCCATGGCACTTTCAATATTCTTCTCGAACATCTGTCTGTAAAGGGAACCCACCATTCTGTGAGTTTGTATCACTGTGGTGGCTTGCATGTTGGTGTGATTCTTGAGGCTGTGCCAACAGTATTTTGAATATTGGCAGGGTTATCCATGGTGGACAGGTTTTATCTGAGCTTCCAGACTAAGACTCATAAGGAGAAGTGGACTATCAGAATGTTAAGCTACTATAAGCCTTATGAATAACAGTGGAACACTGTCAGATAGCACCAGAATATTGAATACTGAAGCATGATGAATAGTACAAGAGTACTGTCAGACATAGTGTCAGATGACGAGTCACAGCACTTCACAGCCTCAAAACATCAATGCATCTTAACAGCATGCTTCATGAATTTAATGCTGTAGAGTTTGATAGAACTCTTCAGTTTGTCATCACTGGTTTTAGTGTTTGGAGCATAAATTTAAATAGTTGGAAGTCACTTAGAATAAACTGGGTCAAAGCTGCCTCCTCAAAGCAGAGTTGACCATGATAACACAAATGAAGTAAAGCCTTCAGGACCTTTATTTGTTGATAGGACAAATTCAGTATGAGAATAAAGAGCTGCAAACATCCATTAAAATTGGAACATGGAATGTATGAAGTATGAATCTAAGAAAATTAGAAGTCAAAAATGAAGAAGAATGCATATAAATCAATATTACTGAGTAGAAATTAATTGGTATTGACCATTTTGAATCTAACAATCACGTTATTTACAGCACTGCAGATCAACACTAGACTGCAAATCACAAGGTCAATGGTTCAAACCCACCAGCTACTCCTAAGAAACCCTATACAGGATCACTATGAGTCAGAATCGACTTGACAGCACTTAATAACAACAGCAACTATTTAAATTTATGCTCCAAACACCAAAACCAGTGATGACAAAATTGAAGATTTCTATCAAACTCTACAGCATTAAATTCATGAAGCATGCTGTTAAAAAGCATTGATGTTTTGAGAATGTGAAGTGCTTTCAACTCAGTTCTGACTTATAGCTACCCTGTATAAGATTTCTGAAGTGGCTGGTGAGCTTAAGCCACTGACCTTGCAATTCAAACCAACTTTGCAGTTAGCTCATTAACCTACAGTGCCACAACAAGATTGATAATTATTGTCAATTGTAATGCAAGGTTGGAAACAAAGAGGAAAGATCAAGAGTTGGAAAACATGACCTTAGTGATAGAAATTATGCTGGAGATTGCATGATGGAGTTTTGCAAGAAAATCTTCATTGCAAATACCTTGTTTAAAGAATGTAAACAATGATTATACACATGGATGTCACCAGAGGGAATTCAAGAAATCAAATTGGCTACATCTGTGTAAAGTCACAGTGGAAAAGTTGCATTATCATTAGCCAAAACAAAATCAGAGGGAATAGAAGCAAATACTGTTGAATGCTTATGTGATGATGCATGGAGGAGATTGTAGTCATTGCAATGAGACAATGAGTGTAAAACCAATTTATCCCCATGTAAACTATCACTAATCTTGTCTGTCAGTTTGTTGTACCATGGTGGCTTGTAAGTCACTGTGATTCTGTAAGTTATTCCACCAGTATTTAAAATACCAACAGGGTCACCCATGGTGGAGAGGTTTCAGATGAACTTCCAGATGAAGACAGACTAGAAGGAGGAGTGACGACCAACTTCTGAATATTTAGACATAGAAAACCTTATGAATAGCTGAGAAACGCTGTCAGATATAATGCCGGAAAATGAGCATCTAAGCTTGGAAGGCAGTCAAAATGTGACAGAGGAAGAACTGTCTCCTCAAAGTGGAGTTGATTGTGATAACACGAATGGAGTAAAGCCCATGGGAGAAAAGACCATGGGACCTTCATTTGCTGATGGGGCACAATTCATAATGAGGAGAAACAGTAGTAAACATCCATTAATAATCAGAATATGGAATGTACAAAGTATGAATATAGGAAATTATAAATTGTCAAAAATTAAATGGAGTGCAAAAACATCGATATCTTAGGCATTAGTGAATTGAAATCCATTGGCCATTTTGAATTTGATAACCAAATGGTTTACTATGTTGGGAATGACAAATAGAAGAGGAATGGTGTTGCATTAATTGTCAAAAAGAAAATATCCAGATCAGACATGAGATGCAATGCTGTCTGTGATAGGATAATATATATGCGCCTACAAGGAAGACCAGTTAATATCACTATAATTCAAATTTACACACCAAACACTAAAGCCAGTGAGGATGAAATAAAAGCACACTACCAACTTCTTCAATCTGAAATTGATCAAACATGTAATAAAGATGGATCATTAATGGTGATTGGAATGAAAAGGTTGTGAACAAAAAAGAAGGATATGTATTTGGAAAATATGGCCTTGGTGTTAGAAATCATGCTGGAGAATGCATGATAGAATTCTGCAAAATCAATGATTTGTTCATTTCAAATACTTTCTTTAGAAAGCACAAGAGATGACTATATACATGGACCTCACCAGATGGAATACATAGTAATCAAATTTACTACATCTGCAGAAAGAGTAGATGGAAAAGCTCCATAGCATCAGTCAAAATAAGACCAGGGGCTGATTATAGAACAGACCAACAATTGCTCATATACATATTCTAATTGTATAGTGGAAGAAAATGAAAACAAGTCCATAAGTGTGAAAATATGACCTTGAATACATCCCACTTGAAATTAGAGATCATCTGAAGAACAGATTTGATACATTAAACACTAAAGACTGAAGACCAGAAGAGTTGCGGGATGACATCAAGAACAAGAAGAAAGCAAAAAATCATTAAGAAGACAACAAGAAGGAAAAGGTCAAAATGTATGTCAGAAGAGACATTGAAATTTGTTCTCCTGCAGAGAGATGCTAAAGAAAATGGAAAAAATGATGAAGTACAAGAGCTGAACAGAAAATTTCAAAAGTCAGCTTGAGAAGATAAAGTTAAATATTCCAACAAAATGTGCAAAGATCTGGAATCAGAAAATGAAAAGGAAGAACACGTTCAGCATTTATCAAACTGGGGGAACTGAAGAAAAAATTCAAACCTCAATTTTTGTTATTGAAGGATTCTCTGGGCAAATAGTTGAATGATGCAGAAAGCATCAAGAAATGTTGGAAGGAATACACAGAGTCACTGTACCAAAAGGAAATGATTGATGTTCAACCATTTCAAGAGGTAGCATATGATCAAGAGCCAATGATACTGAAGGAGGAAGTCCAAGGTGCATTGAAGGAAATGGCAAAAAAAACAAGGCATCAGAAAATGATGGAATAAATATTGAAATCTTTCAAGAAAGTGAGGTGACACAGGGGGCTCTCCCTCATCTCTGCCAAGAAATTCAGGAGACTATCTGGCTGACTGATTGGAACAGATCCATATTTCTGCCCACTTCAAAGAAAGGTGACCAAATGGAATGCGGAAAAGATCGGACAATATCTTTGGTATCCCATGCAAGTAGAGTTTTATTAAAGAAATTGCCGCAAGCATACATTGACAGAGAACTTCCAGAGCTTCAAGCTGGATTGAGAAGAGGCTGTGGAACGATGGATATCATTGCTGATGTTCGATTGTTCTTGGCTGAAAGAAGAGAATATCAGAAAGCTGTTTACCTGTGCTTTGTTGACTATACAAAAGTTTTCAATTGTGTGGGTCATGACAAGCTATGGACAACACTGAGAAATATGAATATTTCTGAACACTTAATTGTGCTCATGAGGACTCTGTACATGGACCAAGAGGCACTTGTTCAAACAGAACATAGGAACACTGAGTGGTTTAAAATTAAGAAAGGTGTACCATAGGGTTGTATTCTTTCACCGTACTTATTCTACCTGTATGCTGAGAAAATAATAAGAGAAGCTGGGTTCTATGAAGAAAAACGTGGCATCAGAATTGGAAGAAGATTCACTAACAACCTGTGATATGCAGATGATGCAACCTTGCTTGCTGAGAGTGAAGAGGACTTAAAATATTTACTGATGAAGATCAAAGAGTATACAACCTTTTGGTATAGATTGTGTCTCAATGTAAAGAGAACAAAAATTCTCATCACTGGACCAATAAACAACATTCTTATAAACAGAGAAAAGATTGAAGTTGTCGAGGACTTCCTTCTTGAATCAACTATCAACACTCATGGAAGAAGCAGTCAAGAAATCAAAGGACTTATTGAATTAGGCAAATTTTCTGTCCAAGATCTTTTTAAAGTATTGAAGAGCAAAGACGTCAGCTTGAGGACTAAGGTGCACCTGACCTAAGCCATGGTATTTTCAATAATCTTATATGCATGCGAAAGCTGGACAGTGAATAAGGAAGACTAGAAGAATTGATTCTTTTGAGTTAAGGTGTTGTTGTTGTTGTTGTCAGGTGCCATCGAGTCAGAACC
>NW_006408661.1:130646-165103 GCF_000296735.1 Chrysochloris asiatica
TCTTCCAAATTTCTTGGCAGAGATGAGTGAGTGCCTCTTGTGCTGCCTCACTTTCTTGAAAGGGTTACAGTGTTAGAGAAGAATACTGAAAGTGCCATGGGCTGCCAAAAGAATCAACAGATCTTTGTTGGAAGAAGTGCAATCAGTGCTCTTTTTAGAGGTCATGATGGTCAAACTTCATCTCTCATACTTTGAACATATTTTCAGGAGAGACCAGTTGCTTGAGAAGTTTGGTAAGGTGGAGGGTAAGAGAAAGAGAGGAAGACCCCAGTGAAATGGATTGACAAAGTAGCAGCATCAATGGGCTCAAGTGTGACAACAACAGTGAGGTTGGCTCAGTATCAGGCAGTGTTTCATTCTGTTGTGTATACAGTCACTATGAGTCTGTACCAACTCAATGGGATCTAACAACAACAACAAAAGTATCACTCAATTCACAATAAAACTTAAAAAAAAGAAAAAAAGAATATGGAAGGAATACACAGAATCATTGTACCAAACAGAATAGTCAATTTTCAACCATTTCAATGTATCTATACATATGAGTAAGAGCCAATGATACTGAAGGAAGAATTCCAAGCTGCACTCAGGGTATTGCAAAGAACAAAGCCTCAGGAAATGATGGAATACAAATTGAAAATTTTCAAGAAAATTATATAGAACTGTAGGAATGCTCTCATCTATATCAAGAAATTTGGAAGACCTGGAATACTGATTGAAAGAGATCCATGTTTCTGCCCATTGTAAAGAGAGGTCATCCAATAGAATACGGAATTCTTTGGACAATATAATTAATATCATATGCAAGTAAATTTTTGCTAAAGATAATTTAAAAATGCCTGCTACAGTAGATTGACAGGGAACTGCCAGAGGTATATGCCAGATTCAGATGAGGATGTGGAATAAAGCATACCATTTAGATATCAGATGGGTCTTGGCTGAAAGCAGAGAACACCAGAAAGATGTTTATCTGTGCTTTATTGACTGTGAAAGGTTTTAGTCTGTGTGACTTATGACAAACTATGGCCAACATTGTGGAGAATGAATTTTCTGAGACAATTAATTGTACTCATGAAGAACCTGTATGTAGTTGAGGAGGCATTCATGTGAACAAAGTTAGGAGACAGTGAACAGTTGTTTAAAATCAGAAAAGAGGTGCAGATTGACTAAATTATGTATTTCCCCATTCTTATTCAATATATATGCTGAGCAAATAATCTGTGAAGCTGTATTATATGAAGAAAAACTTGGCATCAGAATTGGAATAAGACTCATTAACAACCTGTGATATGCAGATGATACAACCTTGTCTGCTGAAACAAAAGAGGACTTAAAATACTTACTGAAGAGCAAAGACTACAGACTTTGGTATGGCTTGAAACTCAATACAAAGAAAATGAAAAACCTTCACTATCGGACAAACAACATCATGATAAGCGGAGAAAAGATTGAAATTGTCAAATACTTCATTATGGTTTGATTCTTCATCAACACTCATGGAAGCAGCAGTCAAGAAATCAAACGATGTATTGCAGTCAGCAAATCTTCTGGACTAGACTTCTTTAAAGTGGTCAAGAGCAAATTTCATTTTGAGGACAAATGTTAAACAAATACCTGTATGTTTACATACTATCTTCCTGGTGGTGGTGGGGAAACAGTTAAAAATCAGTTTTAAAATTACAATTATTTCAAAGACTAAGCGTATTACTGTATAATAGAAGCCATCTCTGGAATACCTGTGCCCATAACATTATGAACTCCATAATCTCCTGGCTTCTGAACAAGAATAATGGAATCAATAGGACAGAAATATCAGGATCTACCATGTTTACTCAAGAGACAAACAATCGTAACTCTCTAAAGTTGGTTCCTTAGAAGCAAGTTTAGAAAACTAATTTGTCAATTTCAAACAAGACTCATCTAAGGAGAACTTCTCTTAGTTGTTGTTGTTGTGTGACTCTATAAGATTTCTGAGAGTGGCTGGTGGGTTTGAACTACTGACCTGGAAGTTAGCAGTACAATGCTAATCCTATGTGCCATACCAGTGCCTAATTTCTCTTTAACTTATAATATATCACCCAATTCTGAGAGAAAAATGAAGCTTTCTGCTCCCGCAAACATTTAAAACCTCAGAAACCCTATACAGGTTTTCCAAATGAACCAGAACCAGCTCCATGGCACACAACAATAACAACAATATACCACTGAAATATCTTAAATCTGCCATGTTTGTTCTAATAAGGAACATGGAGTGAGTGAATCTGCTAAGATGAACACAGAGGAAAAACCAGTATACAGCATTATGTATAACAGCACCACAATAAATTGTATTGCTGTCTTATCTTCTCTGTACAGTTTGATACAATCTTAACGTTGAGGAGCCATTAAAGGGACAACAAATAAGAGTGATGTTTGTAATAGAAAGTAGAGCTATCAACATTTGTGGTTTTAAGAACTAGTTATAGTTTGAGAACAAATACAAGGTCAAAACATATTTCATTTGATTGACTCTCCTAGGCTGCAGCAAGTGTTTTCTGAATGAAAATTTGGAAGACCTGGAATACTGATTGAAAGAGATCCATGTTTCTGCCCATTGCAAAGAGAGGTCATCCAATAGAATACGGAATTCTTTGGACAATATGTTGTTGTTGTTGTTGTTAAGTGCCGTTGAGTCGGTTGGACAATATAATTAATATCATATGCAAGTAAATTTTTGCTAAAGATAATTAAAAAAAGGCTGCTACAGTAGATTGATAGGGAACTACCAGAGGTATATGCCAGATTCAGATGAGGATGTGGAATAAAGCATACCATTTAGATATCAGATGGGTCTTGGCTGAAAGCAGAGAATACCAGAAAGATGTTTATCTGTGCTTTATTTGTGGTTTTAAGAACTAGTTATAGTTTGAGAACAAATACAAGGTCAAAACATATTTCATTTGATTGACTCTCCTAGGCTGCAGCAAGTGTTTTCATTCAGAAAAAAACAATTAGTGAATGTATCTTGAAATTATTGAAAATTTTTTTCTAGATTTTAAATGGTGAATTATAAAAGCAAATCTATGTAATGCACCTATCTTTTTAAAAATACAGAGATAGTTACGTTCCTAACATTAATGACTAATTACTGGAAAACTGGTACATAGAGTACATTTTGCTAGTAAACAAATGTCTGATTCATAGATATGATCTTTTGAACCATGCAGTGGGTCATTTCAGCAATTATTTTTATCAATAAGAAAAACACAATGCATAGACTGGCAGCAGAAATAATTTGAATGCTCCTTTTATTGTTTCAAGTATATATTCATGATATGCTCCTAGAGAAACTCAGTCACTCAATTCATACTGATTGAACCTCAGTCCAGATCTTAAGAAAGAAGCATCTCAAAAAAGCAGGTTTTAAAATTCTGTTGGAGTTCTGACATAAACCAGTTGCAAACTATAAATTGAACAGATAGCATTTGCTTATAGCTTGCTGCTTTTGCAGAGCTGCTAACATACTGAAGAACAATTATTACATTGATAACAACAAGTGCTCTTTTGCTATTTTAAAACTCATGCATCTAGTATGAAATCATCCTTTTCTCATGTCTGACCTTCCTCCTCACTTCCTTCTAAACTAGAAGGTGGAGATGTATTGAGTGTGGATAAATACAGACAAAATAACATTTAAAAATGCTAATCCCTGCTAATGTCACTCACGTGGTGTCCTGGTGATGCAATGGTTAAGTGGTTGGAAGATGTCAATCACTTTCAGGGAGAAACATGTGGCAGGCTACTTCTATGAAGATTCAGTTTTGGAAAGCTGGAGTCCTGGTGTGGTGCTGCAGATTAGTGCACTGGACCACAAGGTCAGTTCGAATCACAAGGTAGGCCATCAAATTCACCAGATGCTCCTTGGAAACCATACAGAGGGTTGTTATGAGTCACAACCAATTCAATGGCTCTTAATAACAACAACAACTGGAGCAGTTCTATTTTGTTGTATAAGGTCATTGTGAGCAAGAATTGACCTGATGGCACACTCCAACTACATCATTGGTATTATATAACTGTTACTATTGAGTTATTTTGTGTTTAGTGTAACATTAGGGAAAACAGAGGAGGGTCTATCAGTTAAATGCATAATTTGATTATCTTTTACTAGCATGTCCAGTACAGGAAATTAAAAAAAAAAAAAAATATGTCTCTTCTTGCCATGGACTTTGTAACTTTTGCCAAATGACTGTTTTCTGATGAAAGAAGGTGGGGAAAAGATGCTAATAGGATGATTTTAATTAAGTTCTAAGTGATTTCTAACAAGGCTAATTGTGATTATAAATGTTTGAAACTCAATGTGGGTATTGGTAAATTTTGCCATACTGCTGGGTATAAAATGAGTCATCTCAGAAGCAGGAATGAAGCTCTCACAATCATCAAGAAGAAGAAGCAGGAGTTAAATGTGTCCTTTGGACCTCAACATCTCTACACTTGAAGCCTCCTCAGGCCAGGAGACAGAGCAGTTTACACCAGAGGAGTTGAAGAGGTGTGGCAGAGGAGGAGGAGCAGCAGAACCAAGAGTCAGATTATGAGATAGGTTAGGGAGCTTTCCAGCACATGGAGCAAGTAAAATTGAGTGTGTTTGTGGAGGAGAATTGTTTATGGAGTGGGGTGCTTCAGGTACTTAATCTAAGGATCTGGGTTTGCAAACACATGGACATAGAGCCACGTGGACTTAGAGCCAAATGCCTTCAGACTGAGGGATAGAGCAGAACAGAATGTCTTTGGGCATTTATCAATTACCCTAAAAGAGTTTTTTTAGCATTGCCTGGGCAGGCTAGAGACAAAGAATAGACATGTCTAAGAAGCCAAGGGAAAGATAGAGACCTGCCTCTGGTCTAGGCTGAGAAAAAATTGTCCTGACCAAAGAACTATATCCTGAATATTTGTGGTCCTAAATTTCATTACCTGTTAACTTCCCTAATAAACCCCTTAACTCTGTTTATGGTCGATGAATTCTTTGCGAC
This sequence comes from Chrysochloris asiatica, assembly GCF_000296735.1. NCBI lineage: Eukaryota > Metazoa > Chordata > Mammalia > Afrosoricida > Chrysochloridae > Chrysochloris > Chrysochloris asiatica. Next base: position 135,656 of record NW_006408661.1, read on the forward strand.
TATTGCAATGAATTATGAAACCCAGCTTAGAAGTAGGGAGTGCTGCGGGAAGATGGGCTGGTGTCAGAATTGGTAAAGAAGGTTAGAGGATAAAGGCATGTCTGACTTCAACCTGACAGGAAGTGTCCATGGGCTGATGTGGAGTTAAATTCTCTTGTCTCCTAGTCAAAGGAGGTCACATGGCACCCGTACACCCTTTATACAGCATGCATTTATTTAAACTTTATTTACAAGTAGTACCCATGATTTTACTCAAGTAATGTAGATTGGTATACTGTATAAACCAGGCTTTTAAAAGTTTAAGGCACTTATTATTTATTTCTGATAAGATACTAAATCTTTAAATATTGCCTCTCAGTTTATGAATATCTCTGTGTTCCTGTCAAAACAAAACCTAAATTACTGTGTGCATAAGGAGGGGGATAGTAACAAGAGCACATAGGGATGATTGGATTTTGAAGTCTGTAATTATTTTCTCTTCAACCCCCGCACTGCACCCCTTCCTCTGCTAGAACCAATATATTAAAAAGCATATTGTTTGCTTGTTTTTATTTTCCAAGTAAGTCAGACTAATTTTATGCTCTTCAGATCAGTGTTTTCTAGAAGATACAATTTGTACCCAACTATTTTATCCAAAAACTGGGAAAAGTATTACTCAATGAGGCCAGTGACAAAGGATCTAGGTGTTTCAGAGTGCATGGACCCCAGACCCAAAGGATGAATTCCACTTCTGGCTCTTCTATCTTGGTCCCTCTCTGGCTGCTCACTTCCATCTCTTTTATTATCTCAAAAAAGATTAACTCAAGATACAACCTAATTCTGTAGCTTGTATCCAAATTCATTAACATCAATGAAATGAGGATTTAGAATACTTCATTTCCTCAGATAATTACATCAGATGAGATCTGATGACATCAGATTACATCATGGCAGTGATTGTATCACATTAGATCTCATTATGGAGGTGATAACTAAGTCTTAACTGCTAAATCATGGAGAGTCCTGGTCTAGTCAAGTTGACACAAAACCTTAAATATCACAAACTGAATACAGAATTTAGTTACTGTTGTTTTAAAGATAAGAAGTTATCATTCAGAAAATTTAAATAACTTACCTAAAGTTACCCTATAAGTTGTAGAGCTCAATTTAAACATTAGTGACCTGACAGCAGAATTCATGTTTTCCCAAATACAAGATTGCCTTCAGATCTTGGGATATCCATGTGTTGCCAACAGTAATGACTGAACTTCTAGGAAAGAATGTTGCTTAGCAATCTGATTTATACTTCATATAGATTCCACCCACCATCCACAACCCCTACCAGAACATCGGAGTTTTACTTGACTTACTTCTCTGTCACCTAGACAAGGTCTGTCTTTCGCCAGGGTAATAATTTTGGTCCTGTTACAAGACTAATCATCTAAAACTACAACAAGTAACTGTGCTACTTCTTTTACTTGAATGACAAGAACACCAACTAAGCAAAGTCTCAGGGTTAGCATTAGTTGTTTAAACCAAGCTTTAATTTATAGCTTATAAAAAATCCCCCTTGAAAATCATTTCAACAGATGGTCCTTATGTTGTTTTCCTTCTCTCTAGATCTGCATCAGATGTTTCAGCATTTCTTAAACCACTAATATGCTAGGTATTTTTCTTGTACCTGGATACTTTGGAATTCGTTATAAGATATTCCTGCCAAAGATCAGAAACAAAGGCAATCCATTACCCTCAAAATTTATGATTTTCTTTAACAACCTGCCATATGAAGATGATACAACCTTGCTTGCTGAAAGTGAAGAGGGCTTAAAACATTTACTGATGAAGATCAAAGAGCACAGCCTTCGATATGGATTACATTTCAATGTCAAGAAAATCCTCACCACTGGACCAATAAACAACATTCTTATCAACAGACAAAAGATTAAAGTTGTCAAGGACTTCATTCTTCTTGGATTGACTATCAACACTCAGGGAAGCAGCAGTCAAGAAATCAAACAGCATATTGCATTAGGCAAATTTGCTGCACAAGATCTTTTTTAAGTGTTGAAGAGCAAAGATGTCAGCTTGAGGACTGAGGTGCACCTGACCCAAGCCATGGTATTTTCAATAACCTCATATGCATGCAAAAACTGGACAGTGAATAAGGAAGTCTGTAGAATTGATGCTTTTGAGTTATAGTTTTGAATGAGAATATTGAAAGTGCCATGAGCTGCCAAAAGAACCAGTAGATCTGTTTTGGAAGAAATGCAGCCAGAGTGCTCCTTGAAGGCTAAGATGACCAAACTTCGTCTCTCATAATTCAGACATATTGTCAGGAGGGAGCAGTCACTGGAGAAGGATATCATGTTTGGTAAGGTGGAAGGTCAGAGAAAAAGAGGAAGACCCCCAACGAGATAGATTGGCCAAGTGGCAACATCGATGGACTCAAGCATGGCAACAGTAGTTACGTTGGCCCAGGATTGGGCAGTATTTTGTTCTGCTGTGCATAAGGTCGGTATGGGTTGGTACCGATTTGATGACACCTAACAACAACAACAATAGGGCTTAAATCTGTGTAGGAAGAAGTACAGCCAGAATGTTCTTTAGAAGCTAGGATGGCAAGACTTCTCTTACACTCCAAGTATGTTATCAGAGGGGACCAATCCCTAGAGAAGGACATCATGCTTGGTAAAGTGGAAGATCAGTACAAAGAGGAAGACCCCAGTTAGATGAATTGGCACAATGACAACAGCAATGGGCTCAAGAGTAACAGTATTTTGTTCTGTTGTGCATAGTGTCGATGTGAGTTAAAGCCAACTTGAAAGCAACTAATAAAAATAAATATCTTAATTGGATTCTTGGTGTGTTGCTGTAGGATAAGTATGGACTGCTAATCACAAGGTCAACAGTTCAAACATCATAGGTTCTTCTTGAAAACCCTATACAGAGTCAGTATGAGTCAACATTAACTCAGTGGCACTTAACAACAACAATAGGGGTCAAGTTAAATATATAAATTGTCTTGGCAATGGGAAGAGGTCCTTATGTGGTATTGAATAACATAGACATGCTTATAAAAGATGAATTAGGGACTTTCTTCCTTAGAAGTAGCCTGGTGAGGAATAGAATAGAACTTGTTAATACTCGACCCAGATTTTTGGATGCACATATCATCTGTTGACTCGATGAGTTACTTCTTACTTCTGCCTTGTTCAAAACTCTGGTATTGGCTCTGGGGTTTTGAGGTTAGTAGCTTTTAAACCTTGTAGATGGAACTCTGTAGGTGTTTAGTAGTTCTGTCATTTTTATGAAATGGAGTAGATATGTTATTTTCCCTGACAAGAGTAGGAAAAATATTTCCTAGTAAAATATCAAGACTCATAAAAATATATTGATTTTCAGAAAAAGTACTTAGAAGAAATCAAAGATACTGTGAATTCTCAAATTACATATATATAGTTGTATCTATATAGCTGCAGCCTCAGTGTCTCAAAGGAATCTAAGATGATGTAACTAGTAAAGGGGGAAAAATGATATAAAAGTGCCTACTTATATGAGGATCTCAATAAATGGTGTTTTTTTTTTTTTTTTTTAAGTCAGGGATCTAAGACCTGGGGTTTATGTTGTGTTTCAACTCTTTTAATCACAAAGTCGGTGTAATAGTATCAAAGACTCATGGGAAGAAGTGCTGTTGTTCTCAAAATATACTGGTAGTATCTAGTGTTGCTATCAACCCAGCCACTGTTAATGTGCTCTGAGCCACTCTATAAGCTGTCACTATGTGAGTTCACTCACATGCTGTCTAACCAAAAAACCAAGCCCCTTGCCATCAACTGGATTTTGACTCAAAGCTACACTAAAGTTCGGAGTTGTTGTCAAGTGCTGTCGAGTCAGTTCCGACTCATAGCGACCTTGTATAGGATTTCTGAGGAGCAACTGGTGAACTGAAACTACTGAACTTGTGGTTCAAATCAACTTTGCTGTCCAGTGCTACAACAGTATTCCAAAGTTCAGAGTAGAACTGCCCTATAGAGTTTCCTAGGCTATAAATCTTTACATCTTTCTTTCATGGGGTAGTTGGTAGGTTTGTATCACACACCTTGTCTTTAGTAATCCAATGTTTAACCTTATCAGCGATCCTTTACCTGGTGTCTTGTTGTTGTTTTTGTTAAGTGCTGTTGAGTTGATGCTGACTCATAGCAACTTGGTATAAGGTTTCCTAGGAGTGGCTGGTAAGTTCAAACCATCGACCTTGATATTCAAACAGACATGGCAATCCAGTATATTATCCTGCAGTGCTACACCAGGAGTCCTCACTGGTACCTGTTGTTGTTGTTAAGTGTCGTCAAGTTGGTTCCGACGCATAACAACCCATAAGGTTTCTGAGGAGCAACTGGTGAGCTTGAACCACTGACTTTGTGGCTCAAACTGACTTTGCAGCCCAACGCACGACACCAGGATTCCCCTGTGCCTAGAACACATTAATTCAAAGAGGATATGGACACACAGGGAGCATCGTGGTTCTATATGATAAGCATTGGATTGCAAACTACACGGTCTATAGTTCAAGTTCCCCAGCCTCTCTGCAGGAGAAAGATGAGGCTTTCCGTTCCTGCAAAAATATAAAGTTTCTCAAACATATGTTGTTGTTGTTAAGTGCCATCCAGATGGTACTAGCAACCATGTATAGAGTTTCCAAAGATTGGCTGGTGGTTTGAGCTACTGATCTTGCAGTTCAACCCGACCTTGTGGTCCAGTGCATTATCCTGCAGCACCACATCAGGATTGAAACCCTATGGTTTCTATGAGTAGGAACTGACTCCTTCGCACTTAACGACAACAACAATGGACACGGTGGCCAGTCCTGGTGTCTATGTACAACCAAAAGTCCAGGGAAGCAAACGTATGACAATAATTAGCATCTGAAGTTTCAGCAAATCACTTAACCTGATGCAGTATTTCCTCCCAAACAAATGCTAAATAGGGAAGATCAACTTTAGTGTCATTTTTTAATGGATCAAGAAAGGATGACTTTTAACTAACTATTAAAAAGCCATTATATCGTAACTGATGTGCTTGTTGATACGCTTTCTGGGTCTGCATTCCATGCTCATTACGCAGCTAAGTGAATTTTCATCTCTAGATTCTGCAGACTCATTATTCCCTGATTTCTCAGCACTGCCTCTAAAGGCTTTTGTTAGTTGGCATCAGATCTATTCCTACTCATGGTGACCTCATGTGTGCATAGTAGAACTGCTCCATACGTTTTCTAAAGCAGATCACCAAGCCTGTCTTCTGAAATGTCCTTGGATGAGTTCAAACCACCAGACTTTTGACTAGTATTCAAGTGATTAACTATCTGTGGCTCCCAGAAACTCATCCCCCTTAAAGGCTATATGGATTTAAATTCTAAAATTGTGTCATTATTTTATTTTGTTTTCCTTTGTGGAGTACAAGTATCACAGATTGTCATCAAAGAGCAAATGAACAATATTTACTGTGGCAAGTGTTATCTGAAATTTTCCTTTCAGAGGGTAAATTGCAATGTATACAATAAGGTAGAAGCAAGTGACAGAGAAACATCATAGCAAACTCACGGGCTCAACTTACTCTATCAAGTTAATTAAACTACTTCAAAGTTGAAGGGTAAACACGACAGTAATGGCCAAGGAATGGAAAGCAAGCATATGAGGTCCCTGAAATTGTGGGATAAAGCACTGGACCACAATTTCAGTATGAACCACAAGGTCTGTGACTCAAACTCACCAGCTACTTCTTGAAAACTCTATCCAAGATTGCTATGACTCAGCACCAACTCAATGGTACTTAACAACAATAGCAAAAAATCAATTGAAAAGAGCATTTAAGGTTAACATGCTCACTAAATAAAGTATTACATTTTCTCATATAGGATCCACAAACTAATTTCTATTTTAAAAGTGGAACTTGACTGATTTGCATATGACTGCAAATTCTAAGTTGATTTCCAAACTAACAAATATCATTTTATGACTTTCTCTTGAAATTTCAAAAGAAGACTAAATTTTATAGCTGTATTTATGTACACATGCAAATGTTGTATATAATGTATAAGCAATGAGTTTTTATTCAGTATTTGCTGGTTTTCTGGTTTTGCTTATTAATAATAGTAGTTTCCACTCATAATTTTAAGCAGCAACACCTTGAAGAATCATAATAAAGGCATAATTTCTAGTCCAGTGCACAGATACTGTAAGAAAGTGCACTCAACATGCATAATTCCTATACAAATTGCATGAAATGTATATCTGCAGCATTGCAGAAATGGCAAAGACCCAGGTTACTGATTCTTTGCTTCACTGACTTTAATACAAGCCATCTACCAAAGTAATGAGGTAGAGGACAGAAACCTTAATATTAATTTTTGTGGACCATTCAAACCTTTTTCTCACAAAAAAAATGTTTTTCTAGTTTTATTTTAACTAATACCACCTCATCAGAGATATCAGTCTTTCAGTTTACTTATGTGAAACTAGACTGCTGCAAGTAGAAAAAATATTTGCACTATCTAACATTAACCTTAGCCTAGAGCAAAACTTGGTAAAGCCAAAGTGCTTTTATGAAATGCAGCAGTTGATTTCTTTTTCAAAAATTGATTTTTATTATGTATTCAATAGTCAAGGACTCTCAGTGAATTTAAAGATTATCTGCAATATGTATTCTTAGAAGAAAACTGGTTCACTTATGAAGGCACTTTTGAAACTACTTTTGCAAATTTGTCTTACAGTTTAATATTCTTAGACGCTAACACAAAACTTCCTGTGCATGTCCAATGCTGATTCTACTGAATAAACACTGATTAAAAATAGTTTTTATAGGTACATGTATATAATAAGTGTTATAGAAAAATGTGAATATGGAATTAACTGTGATAATTTGCAAATAGACTTCTTTTCCCAGTGTAATTGTACATGTGCCTTTGATTCTTCCATTGTCTACTAATTGTCTTTTGCTAATTGATACTTAATTTCCCCCTTTTTCACATGTAGAAATTTCTTGTGAGTAAGGAGGAGCAGCTGCAACATCTATGAAGTCCCACGCTTAACTAACCAATATTATATCATGTTGGCTACAGCTTACAACTCTACAGGACTCTTCTTGAATTGTTTTTTTCTGTAGAAAGCAAAATCTATTATGCTGACATTTCAGAAAATAACCTCTTGTACATTAGTTGGTCTTCATCTCTGAACTCATAAAGTAAACTTCTAATCTGAAAATGACCTATTCTTCTAGGGACTATGGTCTCTTATGAGACACTGACCAGTTATCTTGGTTTCTGCTTGAATCTGTGCAATTATTGTGCCGGCTATCACCTGACACATTACTTTCTAGCAAAAACTGATTGAGAATAAACTTCGTTTTTGAAAATTCCTACTATTAATTTACGAATGTAAAAGCACTACTATTCCTTCTTCTAATACCATCCACGTAATTCCATATTTCAATGATTTGTAGTTCATTAGTTGAATAAAAGCAGCTCTGCTAGTATAAATTTTTTAGATAAGTTCACCTTTCTCAAGGAGCAAATGAAAAGGGCAAAGCATGACAATTTCTCATTTTATAATGGGAAATTTATTCAAGACTCTTTTCCCCCATTTATCACTGAATACACATTACAATTAAATGCCTTCATTTGCACATAAGAAGCCTGCAAACTCTTATTTTAATTCCCCATATATTTATGGCATGTTTCTCTCTAGCTATTTTATGTTTCATTTTTACTCTCTTCACCTATTAAGCAGTCTGATTCAGAACCTCTATTATGAGCGTTGGTAACAGAGAGAGAGAGAGAGAGAGAGAAAAGACTTGTGAAAAATGTTTCTCATTAAGTCCTGCACAGGTAAGCAAAATCAAAATGAGAGAGAAGAATCCAAGTCATGCAAAGAAATCTATTTATCTTCACTCCCTGATTATCAATATGCTGATTAATTGAATAATAATTTTTATGACAATGTAGACAGAAAATCAGAAATTAAAAATTATGTGCAAGGGGTTTATAAGGAAATGATCTATTATGTCTTTGGTCAAAAATGACATGTTCATTTTCCTAAGTGATAAAAAATTCTATCGCCTAAATAGCTTGGAAGCCCATGTATTTATAAACATGCCTCATTACATTAAATCCCTTCTTTTTTGATTTTTATAGATGTTGTTGAGTTTGCTACTCTGATTTAAAGAAAATTATCATGTTATTTTTCATTATTTTAATAACCCTTATCTTTGTACTTTTCCCTTAAAGACCTAGAGTAGAAATCCATTTTGTATGTATATTTATTTTACTTTATAGAGCACATATTTCAATTTTACTATATAGTTTACTAAACTGAGATATGTATATGAATTACTGCATAATTAAAAACAAAAAACCCTAGGCTGTAATCCTGGAAACAAGGGTGCTAGTGAAGATCTCTATAACATGAGCAAGACTAATAATTTATTTTGATTTCCATAGTCTGAAAACCTTTAGACAAATATTGTTTATTGTGATTATTATTCAATTTTTAACTATAAAATGAAGGGGTTTAACTAAATGATCTGTGAGATCATTTCCACCCCTAAGTTTAATCATTTACTCAAGTATAAATACCACTGTTTGCTATTATTTAGATTAATTTCAAATGTCAGGATTCACAATGACAGTTGTTGTTGTTAAGTACCATTGAGTCGATTTCTACCCATAATGACCCTGTATAGGGTTTTTGAGGAGTGGCTGGTGTGATTGAACCATCAACCTTGTGGTTCAAACTGACTTTGCAGTCCAGCAAGTTAACCAATAGTGCCACACAAGAAGAATTATCTTATATAAATCATTAAATAATCAATATATTCCATATTTCAGCGCACATGAGTACAGAATCTGAGTTGAATTTCTTCTTGGTTATGAGAAGATGGTTATTTCCATAGGTCATTAAAAAGGTGATTTTCCCTAGATTTTCAATAAGGGCATGAATTTTACTCATGGTATGAGCTTTGGGTCAACTCTATAAAGTTAATGAGTAGTAAAATTGATTTTTAATAAGAAAATCTTTAAATTCTTAATTTTACATATTTAACTATCTTTTGCTAGGTTGTTCCTATAATTTTCAGTTAAACTTACAACCATCTTTTCAGTGGCTTTCAAAATTTTTGGGAAAAATACCCTTAAGTTATATAAAAAAGATGTTAGAATAATATTATCAAATTTATCTGATAGACCATCCTCCATAAACAAATCTATGATCAAATAGTCCCAAAATCTTTTCCAAACTTCATAGAATCTGAGATGCTGAAGAAAGTGGACTTCTGCACAGAAATGTGTGTCATAATACTTTCCCTATATTCTCCCTCTCGATAGAGGATAAAGGAGTTCTGGTGTGGTGCTGTGACTTAATGCGCTGGACTACAAAGTTGGTTTGATCAAAACTCACCAACTGCTCTTCAGAAATCCTATGTAAGATCACTATGGATTGGAACTGACTCCACGGCACTTAACAACAACATCAACATAGAGGATACATGAGAGATGCTATCACCGTACCACTTCATATAAAGCTAAGCTATTAGGCCTACTCGACAGTACTTACTTAAGAACTACAAACAACATTGGGCCTTAGAGAAGACCTGGTAGTGTAGTGGTTAAATGTTTTGTTGCTAACTAAAAAGCTAGTATCTTGAACCCATCTGCTGTTTGGTGTGAGAAAAACAACAACAACTTGGTGATTATTTTTCATAAATATTAGAACCAAGAAAACCTTATGGGGAAGTTCTATTCATTCGTTAGGATCACAATGAGTCAGAATCAATTCAATAACAGCGGTTTTTTATTTAGGACTTCAGTGGAAATATTTAGGAATGATGGCCTATATTCACTGACATATGGGTGACATAGGGTCGAATGTTTGATACATATCCTAGAAAACTAAAGAAGCTATGAATGTGTATCTAATTTATGAATAAAATATACAGAACATGATAGTATTTCTATTGAAGAAATAATAGGTTACTTTTTCAATCAAATTAAAACAGAACAACTATGAATTTTAATTTTAATTATCATTGTGACCAAAAGTAGCTGTTTCATTGATATCCTAATTTCACACATTAAATATTAATATCAAACTGTGCTTGCAACTACAGTGATGGTGGTGGTGGGGTTGTGTGCTATGGAGTCGATTCTGACTCATAGTGATCTTGTATACTGTTACCAAGCTTATAAATCTTTACAGGAGCAGAGAGCCTCATCTTTCTCCTGTGAAACAGCTGGTAGTTTCAAACTGAAAACCTTGAGTTTAGCAGCCCATCTCATAACCTCTATGTTACCAGAGCTCTTTAAAGAGGTAGTTGTTGTTGAGTGCCATCAAGTTATTTCCAACCCATAACAACTCTGTATAAAGTTTCTGAGGAGCAACTGATGAGTTTGAACTGCTGACCTGTGGTTCAGAATGACTTTGCATTAACCCACAACATGACACTAGGACTCCTAAAGTGATAGTAGAACTGACCAATTGTGTAGAGGTAAACAGAAAGCTGTAAGATCAGCTACAGCTGCCATTTAGGAGCTAGTGAAACAGATTATTCCATTGAATAAAGCTTAAATGTTTTGATTGCTTCAAAAATTTTGTTAATCCAGAGCTGTGACTACCATCGCAATTGGAAAGAAATGCCATTTCCCACCACTTGTGATTTGAAAAGTGCATTATGTCTATATAAAACAGATTCAAAATATCCTTCCATGACTCGTTTGTCAGTTTGTCATACTGGTGGTGGCTTGTGAGTTGCTGAGATTCTGGAAGCTATGCCACTAGTATTTTAAATACCAGCAGGGTCACCCATGGTGGACAGGTTTCAGATGACCTTCCAGACAAAGACAGACTAGGAAGAAAGAGTGAAGAACTACTTCTGAATGTTTAGTCACTGAAAATCTTATGAATAACAGAGAAAAACTGTCAGATATAGTGCGAGAAAATGAGCCCCTCAGGTTGGAAGTCACTCAAAATGCGACTGGGGAAGAGCTGCCTCCTCAAAGTAGAGTTGACCATGATAACGCAAAAGGAGTAAAGTCCATGGGACCTTCATTTGCTGATGGGGCACAACTCAAAATGAAGAGAAACAGCTGTAAACATCCATTGAAAATCGGACCACAGAATGTATGAAGTATGAGTGTGGAAAAATTAGAAGTTGCCAAAAATGAAATGGAATGCATAAACATTAATGCCTTAGGCATTAGTGAGCTGAAATGTACTGGTATTGGCCATTTTGAATCTGATGACCACATGCCGGAAATAACAAATTGAAGAGGGATCGTATTGCATTCATTGTCAAAAAGAACATATCCAGACCAGTCATGAGGTACAAAGCTGTCTGTGATAGGATAATATCCATGCACCTACAGGGAAATAACAAATCTGATGACCATACTATGCCGGAAATAACAAATTGAAGAGGGATTGTGTTGCATTCATTGTCAAAAAGAACATATCCAGACCAGTCATGAGGTACAAAGCTTTCTGTGATAGGATAACATCCGTGAGCCTACAGGGAAGTCTAGTTAATACGACTATTATCAAATATACACACCAAACACTAAAGCCAGTGCGGATGAAATAGAAGAAGTCTACCATCTTCTTCTATCTGAAATTGATCAAACATGCAATCAAGATGTATTGATCATTGCTGGGGATTGGAATGCAAAGGTTGGGAGCAAAGAAGAAGGATCAGTAGTTGGAAAATATGGTCTTGGTGATAGAAATGATGCTGGAGAATGCATAATAGAATTCTGAAAAATCAATGATTGGTTCATTTCAAATACCTTCTTTAAACAGCATAAGAGATGACTATACACGTGAACCTCACCAGACCGAATACATAGAAATAAAATTGACTACATCTGCAGAAACAGACAATGGAAAAGCTCCATATCATCAGTGAAAACAAGGAAAGGGACAGACTGTGGAACAGACCATAAATTACTTGTATGCATATTCAAACTGAAGCTGAAGAAAATGAAAACAAGTACATGAGAGCCAAAATATGACCTTGAATATATCCCACTTGAATTTAGAGATCATCTGAAGAACAGATTTGATACATTACACACTAAAGACCAATGACCAGAAGAGTTGTGGGATGACATCAAGAACATCATACATAAAGATAGCAAAATGTCATTAAGATGACAAGAAAGAAAGAAAAGGTCAAAATGGATGTCAGAAGAGACACTGAAACTTGCTCTCCAGCATAGAGATGCTAAAGCAAATGGAAGGAATTAGGACGATCAAGAACTGAACAGAAAATTTCAAAGGTCAGCTTGAGAAGATAAAGCCAAATATTACAATAAAATGTTCAAAGATCTGGAACAAGAAGACCAAAAAGGAAGAACATGCTCAGCATTTCTCAAACTGAGGGAATTGAAGGAAAAATCCAAGCCTTGATTTTCGTTATTGAAAGATTCTCTGGGAAAATTATTGAATGATGCAGAAAGCATCAAGAGAAGAGAAGATGGAAAGAATACACAGAGTCACTGTACCAAAAGGATATGGTTCGTATTTAACCGTTTCAAGAGGTAGCATATGATCAAGAGCTAATTACAGTGATGGAGGAAGTCCAAGGTACACTGAAGGAATTGGCAAAAAACAAGGCACCAGGAACTGATGGAATAAAAATTGATATCTTTCAAGAAAGTGAGGCGGCACAGGAGGAACACACTCATCTCTGTCAAGAAATTTGGAAGAAAACTATGTGACCAACTGATTGCAAGAGATTCCTATTTGTGCCCATTCCAAAGAGAGGTGTCCCAATGGAATGCGGAAATCATCAGACAATCTCTTTGATATCCCATGCAAGTAAAGTTTTACTAAAGGTAATAGAGAAATGGCTGTAAGCTTACATTTACAGAGAACTTCCAGTGGTTCAAACCAGATTCAGAAGAGGCCGTGAAACGAGGGATATCATTGCTGATGTCCAGTGGATCTTGGCTGAAAGCAGAGAATATCAGAAAGATGTTTACCTGTGCTTTGTTAATTATGCAAAGGCTTTCGATGGTGTGAATCATGACAAACTATGGACAACATTACAACGTATGAGTATTCTGGAATATTTAATTGTGCTCATGAGGAATCTGTATCTGGACCAAGAGGCAGTTGTTCTAAAAGAACCTGGAAACATTGAATGGTTTAAAATTAAGAAAGGTGTGGACAAGGTTGTGTTCTTTCACCATATTTATTTAACCTGTATGCTTATCAAATAATCCAAGAAGCTGGGTTCTATGAAGAAAAATGTGGCATCAGGATTGGAGGAAGACTCATTAACAACCTGCGATATGCAGATGATACAACCTTGCTTGCTGAAAGTGAAGAGGACTTAAAACATTTACTGATGAAGATCAAAGAACACAGCCTTTGGTATGGATTACATCTCAATGTAAGGAAAACAAAAATTCTCACCACTGGACTAATAGACAACATTCTTATCAACAGAGAAAAGATTGAATTTGTCAGGGACTTCATTCTTCTTGGATGAACTATCAACACTCACAGAAGCAGCAGTCAAGAAATGAAATGACGTATTTCTTTAGGCAAATCTGCTGCACAAGACCTTTTTAAAGAGAAGAGCAAAGATGTCAGCTTGAGGACTAAGGATGACCCAAGCCATGGTATTTTCAATAACCCCATATGCATGCTAAAGCTGGACAGTGAATAAGTAAGAGTGTAGAATAATTGATGTTTTTGAGTTATGGTGTTGGAGGAGAATATTGAAAGTGCTATGGGCTGCCAAAAGAACCAATAGATCCGTTTTGGAAGAAGTGCAGCCAGAGTGCTTCTTGGGGTAAAGATGGCCAAACTTCATCTCTCATACTTCAGACATATTGTTAGGAGGGACAGTCACTGGAGAAGGATATCATGTTTGGTAAGGTGGAGGGTCAGAAAAAAAAGAAAGACCACCAATGAGACGTATTGGCAAAGTAGTAGCATCGATGGACTGAAGCGTGTCAACAGTAGTGAGGTTGGCCCAGGATCGGGCAGTGTTTCCTTCTACTGTGCATAAATTTGCTATGAGTTGGTACCGAATCAATGGCACCTAACAATAACTACAACAAATATCCTTATTTACTTAAATTCTTCTTTACATGATAACCCAATATGAAAATATCACTAACACATATTTTTACACCAAGGTATAAAATTTACATTGATGTTTATAAGCTTACACAGGATTTCTAGACTGTCTGAGTGTTTGAAGCCAAAATACTTTCCGAAAACACAGATGTATAATATAAAATACTCCCCAAATCAATCCTTTTGCCTCTATCAAAGTCAGATAAAAGGAAATGCAAAGAAGAAATACAGTTTTGTGGTGAGACAACGAATTGCGTGGGAAAAAAAAAAGATTAAAAGGAAAATGAGTGAAGACTTCTGGTCAGAAAAAAATAAAATCAAAACCAAACTTTCACAGACTAGTTAATTTGGAAAATGACTTTGGATAGTAGCTAATAAAATTGTCTTAAATAGTTGTAGTTATGGTACATTTAATCTCAGTTAAATATCATAAGCAGCCTTTGGAAATTATGGCTAAGGGTATTGTAAACAGTAAAAAAAATAATCTGAAGAGAAGAGATCATCATAAACTCAAGTTCTGATTTGCCTTTGGTGTCTTAATGTATTTTGAAAGAACACATTTACGAAGAACATAATGGAAATCATTGAAAATTATTTTTTGTTGTTGTTAGGTGTCATTGAGCCTGTTCTGACTCATTGCGACACTATGCACAACAGAATAAAACACTGCCTGGTTCTGCTTCATCTTCTCAATCATTGTTAGACTTGAGCACATTGCTGCTACCACTGTGCCAATCCATCTCACTGAGGGTCATCCTGTTTTTTACTGACTCTCCACTTTACCAAGCATGATGTTCTTCTCTATGTCTGGAAGATGAGAAAGTAAGCATGGGCATCTTGGCTTTTTAAGGAGCGTTTTGGCTGTACTTATTCCAGTACAGATTTGTTTGTTCTTCTGGCAGGCTAAGGCACTTTTAATATTCTTCTCCAACACCATAACTCAAATGCTTCAATTCTTCTATGGTCTTCCTTCTTAATTATCTAGATTTCACATACATATGGAGCTACCTAAAATACAGTAGCTTGTGTCAGGCACCTTTAGCCCACAAATGGATATCCTTTACTCTATATTCTTCTTAACCTTATTCTGACACCAACCATCATTTCCACAACACTCTCTGATTTACATCTGGGTTTGATAATCCATTGCTATTGCCACACTGAAGTCATAATAGTATTCACTATTAAGGATTTTATTAGAAAAGTGAAAAAGTTACAATCTAGGATCAAAATCAACTCTGTATGCAACAGCATTCCAATCAGGAACATCACTTCTCTGCCATACTGCAAACATGCCTCATTCTTGTTTTCCTGTTTCATAGTCATGTGGCCCCTTCCTCTGCCCTGCTTGGGCAAATGTTGCAAAGCACTTTTAGCCAGTCTGTGAATGCCCAATGGACACATTCTTTAAGTCAGTCTCCTGTCTATAGTCACTCAGCTTTACTCAGTCCATGGGCCTAGAACCTGAAGCATCTGTGTCTCTCCATGCCACCACCTCTGCCATCTCCTCTGCTGCCACCGCTTTTCTAGGTAGGGATCTCATGCTCCACTCATGTGCTTCCTTTTTTATGTTCCTGTGATCTTCTGTTTCTGCTTTTGAGATCGTTCCTTTTAAACCTATCTGGATGGCAAAGCTAACCAATCCCAGACTTAAGAGTCCTGTACACTTTATTTGCATGGTCCCACCCAATCACTTGAAGGCAGTTAAGAAGGTATTGGATAGAAAAACCATATCAGGTAAATTCAAGGTACCACATCATCTTTCTTTGGAATAGGCAAAAATATGGATCTCTTCCAGTCTTAGCTTCAGAATTAGAAAAGATTCATTAACAACCTGTGATATATGGATGTCAGAACCTTGCTTCCTAAAAGAGGAGGACTTGAAGTACTTACTGATAAAGATCAAAGACTACACCCTTCCATTTGATTAAAATTTAGTGTAAAGAATACAAAAATCCTAAAAATTGAACCAATATCATATCATGATAAATGGAGAAAAGATTGAAGTTTTTTAGGATTTCATTTCATTTGGATCAGCAATCACACTCATGGAAGCAGCAGTCAGGAATTCAATTGGTGTATATTGCATTGGGCAAATCTGCTGCAAAAGACCTCTTTACAATGCTAAAGAGCACAGATTTCATTTTAAGGACTAAGATGTGACTAACCCAAGGCATGAGTTTCAATTGCCTCATATGCATGTGAAAACTGGGCAATGAAAATGAAGATGGGAGAAGAAATGATGTCTTTGAACTATGGTGTTGTGGCAGAATAGTGAATATACCATAGACTGCCAGAACAAGCAAATCTGTCTCAGAAGAAAGACAGCCAGATTACCGCTTGGAAGTGAGAATGCAAGATTTTGCTTCATGTACTTTGAACATATAAGGAGGGACCAGTTTTGGAAAAAGACATCATACTTGGTAAAGTATTTTCTATCACCTTATATGCACATGATAGTTGGACAATAAAGAAGAACATAGAAGACTAAGTGCATATGAGTTATGTTGTTGGAAAATAAGATTGAAAGTACCATGGATAGCCAGAAGAACAAATAACTCCATCTTGCAAGAAATACAAACAGAATGTTCCTTAGAAACCAGGAGAGTAAGACTTCATCTCTAATACTTGGACATGTTGTCAGGAATTACCAGTTCTGAGAGAAGGATATCATGTTTGGTAAAGTGGAGTGTTAGTGAAAAACAGAAGACCCCAATAAGATGGATTGACATAGTGACTGCAACAATGAACTCTAACAAAGTGAGGAGGTGCAGGATGAGGCAGTGTTGTTCTATTATGCACAGGGTCACTATGAGTTAAAACTGACTTGATGGCATCTAACAACAACAATTAACTTTAAGCAAAAACCCAGTTGATATACTCTTATATTTTAGTGCTAAACAAAGAAAGAAGCAAGGCTTTCTTATACCTTTGGCTGATGCTGATTGATAAAAGCAATCATACTACAAATAGGGAACTCTGACACACCTCTAGACAATATTTTCCAGTGTCATTCTTCATTTTCCTCACTCTACTCCCCTAAAGCCTTTATTTTACATTGCCATCATCTGGAGCCCAGAAATTTACTAACTAATCTACCTGAAGTTCATCTTGAGTGAAATTTAACTCTCTTTTGTTAAAAATGTATGAAGATGAAGACGACGTGCATTCTATAATTATGGAATATTATATTTCTTGTAATGTAGTTATTTGAACTTGAAGATATTGTGATTCTTCAACAAGTATTTTTCCAATATCTGGCATGTATGCTATGAGTAGCATGCCAGATTATTTTAGAAGGTATACACACTAAATATTTTGTTTTATTTTATTTGCATGTGTACTTTTGTTTTAATTAAAACTATGCTATGATATTACTTTGCAGTTTTGAAGTGGAATTGTACGATAAGAATTGGACTGCTCACCAAAAGGTAGGTGGTTCAAACCCACAATCATTCCTCAGAAACCCTATGCTGTTGCTGTCAGGTGCCATTGGCACTGTTCTCACTCATAGTAACCTTATGTACAACCGAACATAACATCACCCTGTCCTGCTCCATCCTTACAATCGTCATTACCTTTGAGCCCATTACTGCTGCCCCTGTGCCAATCCATCACGTTGGGGGGTCTTACTTTTTTTCACTGACCCTCTACTTTACCTAGTATGATGACCTTCTCTAGGGAATGGTACTTCCTAAAAAAATGTCTGAAGTATGAGAGATGAAGTCTGCCATCAAGACTTCTAAGGAACATTCTGACTGTATTTCTTCCAACACAGATTTGTTTGTTCTTCTGCCACTCCAGGGTACTTTTAATATTCTTCTTCAACACCATAACTCAAATGCATCAATTCTTCTATGATCTTCTTTATTCATTGTCCAATATTCACATGCATATGAAATTTTTGAAAATACAATGGCTTGGGTCAAGCACACCTTAGTCCTCAAACTGACATCCTCATTCTTGAATAGCAGTCTTGTGCAGCTGATTACCCAATGCAATACGTCATTTGGTTTCTTGACTGCTGCTATCAAGAGTCTTGATAGTGGATCCAAACAAAATGAAGTTTTTGACAATTTCAATCTCTTTTCTATTAATCATGATGTAATTTATTGGTCCAGTTGTGAGTGTTTTTGTTTGTGGGTTTTTTTTTTTTGTTTGTTTGTTTGTTTGTTTTTGCTTTCTTTTTACTGAGGTGCAGCACATATCCCTTAAGGTTATGGTCTTAATCTTCATCAGTAAATATTTCAAATCCTCTTCACTGTATATCACTGGTTGTTAATGAGCCTTCCTCCAATCCTAATGCCACATTCTTCTTCATATAATCTAGCTTCTCAGATTATTTGTTCAGTATACAGACTAAACAAGTATAGTGAAAGAATACAATCCTGGTGCACACCTTTCCTGATTTTAAACCATTCAGTGTCCTCTTGTTCCATTTGAATGATTACATATTGATCTAGGTACAGGTTCCTAATGAGCACAATTAAATGCTCAGGAATACCAATTTTCCACAATGCTGTCCAAAATTTGTCATAGTCGATAAAAGGTAAACATCTTTCTGGTATTCTCTGCTTTCAGCCAAGATCCATCTGACATCAGCAATGGTATCCCTCATTCCACGTCCTTGTATAAATCTGGCTCGAACCTCTTGCAGTACCCTGTCACTGTACTTTTTCAACCACTTTAAAATTATCTTTAGCAATATTTTACTTGTATGTGATATTAATTATATTTCCAATGATTTCACATTTTGTTGTGTCACCTCTATTTTGAAGTACATTTGTAAAGTGGTGTTTAATTGAACAGATAGATAAATTTGTTATTGTTAGCTGCACTCAAGTTGATTTTGACCCATAGTGAGCACAACAGAACGAAACACTGCCCAGTCCTGCACCATCTTCAAAATCACTGCCAGAGTTGAGCCCATTACTTTTGCCACTATGCCAATCCATCTTGTTGTGGCCTTCTATTTTTTCACTGACCCTTCACTTTACCTAGCATGATGTCCTTCTTCAAGGACTGGTCCCTTCTGACAACATGTCTGAAGTATGAGAGATGAAGTCTCACCATCCTGGCTCCAAGGAGCATCCTGGTTTTACTTCTCCCAAACAGATTTGTTTGTTCTTCTAGCAGCCCAGTATACTTTTAATATTCTTCTTCAGCACTATTACTTAAATGCATCAATTCTTCCATGGTCTTCCTTAGTCTTTGTCCAAATTTCACAAGCTCAAGGGCTGTTGAAAATGTCATGACTTGAACACTAAGGCAAACCTGAGTCCTTAAAATGATACCTTTCTCTTGTACACTTTAAAGAGGTCTTGTGCAGCATATTTACCCGATGGAATATGTTGTTTGATTTCTTGATTGTTGCTTTCATGAGTATTGATGGAGGATCCAAGAAAAATAAAGTCTTTATAAACTTCAATCTTTTCTCCATTTATCATGATATTATTTATTGATCCAATGGTGAGGCTTTTTTTTTTTTTTTTCTCTTTCCTTTATATTGAGATGCAACATATATTGAAAGCTATGATCTTTGATCTTCATCAGTAGGTATTTTATGTTCTCTTCACTATTAGCAAGCAAGGTTTCATCATGTGCATATTGTAGTTTGTTAATGAGTTTTCCTCCAATCCTGATGCCATGTTCTTTTTTTTATATAATCCAGCTCTCAAATTATAAGCTCGGTGAACAGATAGAATAAGTATAGTGAAATAATACATACCTTCTCTGATTTTTAAGCCATTCAATGTTTGTATATATGTACACTTATACACAAAAAAATGTGTTATCTAAATTGTTTGTATTCATTTAAGCATACCTAAACAAAATGATGTTTTGCATATTCTTCTAAATATGTAAAATGATCTGAGAATTTTCTAAGTATTTATTATTATTCCTTTTTCTAGTAGAAATTCATAAAATCAAAGTAAACTACTTTGAAATTCAAAAGATGTGTACTCATATCTAAACTGAGTAATAAAACAGTTCAAGTAGATAATCTTTTTTCTTATACATTATTATGGTTTCAAAATGTATTCTCCATTAGGTTTAGAAAGGATTATGTCCACTTTGAGAATGATGAAATGGATATTAGGATCACAGATTTAATGGCATACCAAAGATATTAGAATCTATCTGATAAATAATGCACATTTATGTTGGCAAAATATTTAAATATGATGTACACTGATGAGTGTGCAGCCCCGATGGAGACATTGCAATCTGTTGTGCAACACTGAGTTTGTATTTGCAAGAGAGTTTTTATTCTTCCTTTTAAAAAATATTAATTTTATATATCCATAGAGCCCTGAATCCAAATACGAAGTATATAAAAATAATGATTCTGTTTACTACTTTTAGTCATGAATTTCTAAATAAAATTCAAATGCATCTGTTTTCTTAAGGGTATATACGAAGGTATTTTCATTATTTTATGCCTTCTAAGTTGCAATAGCTGAAATCCAGTGTTACAGGGAATTAGCATAATTGAGCATGCTTGATTTCTGTCATGAACTATATTAAAGATATATTTTCCTACCTCAAACTTATTCTGCCTATCAGATTATTTGACTTCTGAAATCAAATAGTGATAAGCTGCATGTCAAATTAATTTCCATGAAATTCTTTCAGTACCTTCCTTGGAATGATAAATTATTTGTTATTTTGGTAATATTTTAAAAAGAGGGTATTTATACATACACACATACAAAATATATTTCTACACTTTGAAAAAATTCAGATTGGAACAATGTAAACTTGCATTATTTTAAGAACAATATATAGCAGAAGCTGAACAGAGGTTCCTTCTTTAAAGGCTATTTGCTCTTCAGTGCATCATAGTCATTACCATTTCCTATTATCTTGCAGTTATAAAGGTGAGTATCAGTTATTATGCATTACAGACCTTGGATACTTTTTTCCTGTCTTAAAATCTTATTTCATTCATTTATATTACAGACACATGCCATAAAAAGTATTTATCTAGTCAACATTTTCCTGTGAAGCACATACTTCTATGACCTTCTGTAATCTTCTATAACCACTTAGTTTTTGTAGTTGTCATTACGTGCCATCAACTGGTTCTAACTCATAGCAACTCTACGTACTACAAAACTAAACTTTTTTCCCACTCTTGCATCATTCTAACAGTTCTTTGAGCCCATTGTTGCTGTCACTCTGTCGACCTATCTTATTGGTGGTCTTCCTCTTTTTCACTGATCCTCTACTTCATCAACTATGATTTCCTTTTCCAGGAACTATTGGTCCGTCCTGAAAACATGTGAACAGTATATGTCAGGAAGTCTTGCCATCATTGTTTTCAATGAGAAATCTGACTGTACTTCTAAAACAGATACGTTATACATCCATGGCATACTCAAATTCTTCAGCAACACCATAATTTAAATATTTCACCTCTTCTCTGATTATCCTTACTAACGGTCTAGCTCTGTAACCATTCTACAGGAAGTTATGGAGGAGGAAGAAAAGACGTATGATGAAGTCAGTGGTTTTGATGTCCTTAATCCTGGTTTCCAATGCTTACCCATTATTTTCCTGGAAATATGGGGATAAAAGAGTCTGCAAAGGAGAAAAAGGAAGATTTTCACAAAGTCTTGTCTCATGAAGAACATAATCTAGATGAGTCACTCAACAAAAAGGAGTGCCAATTATTATCAGGATGCAGGGGATAGGAATGGTGACCAGTCAGATGAACCATCCGTTCAACTGGTTGACCTCATCCAAATTCTGAGCAACGGATACAATAAGTACAGCAAGTATGTAGGAGCAATCAATAGCCTTATTAGGATTGTTCCAAAGGAGTATCTCACTATGACTTTTGAATTGGGAGAATAATAAAGTCCAGGAACCAATTTTTCTCTCTGTTGTTGTTGCTAAGTGCCATCGAGTCAGTTCTGATTTATAGCAACCCTTTATAAGATTTTCAAGGAGTGGCTGGTGGATTTGAAGTGTCAAGCTTTTGGTTAACAGTCCAGTTCTTATCCAATAACACCACAGCAGAACTCTTATCTCCTCTTTTGAAAAAGCTCATCATCAAGAAGTCTTGTGCACTACATTTGTGTCTACACTAAGTACAAGAAATATTTGTGGTCTCCACTATTCCAAGAAAACTTTTCTCTACCAAAAAAACCCAAGTCTCTAACACTTCTAGTTACTATAAACTACCAATAAGATAAGTGGGAAAAGGAACGCTCATCAAACCTGCTACTAAATTGGCCTTGCCATAGCTTATCTTTGTTTCTGAGCACTTTCACACATCCAATTCTGGTTTATCCATTGATTGTCACAGAGAAGGGAGAGAGGAAGAGAAATGTTTGCAGAATTGGAGAAGAAAATTGAAGTTTGTTTGACTGCTTCAGTAGGTGAAAATAAATTTCAAATTTAGTTCATTCTAAATAAATAAATAAATAAAAGTTCTTAATAATCACTCTGCTATACAACCATGCAACATTGAATGTTTCCATTGCTCATTCATATAATCTTTAACACTGGATACTCTACATTGTTGTTTATCTTGTAATATAAAATTTCTTTCTCAATTAGTAGAGTATAAGTCTTAATCAAAACCAAAACCAAACTCACTGCCATTGACTTGGTCCTGACTCAGAAATCCTATATAGGGTTTCTAAGACTGTATATTTTTTTGTAAGAGCACATAGCCATATGTTTTTCCTGCAGCAACAGTTCAAACTCACCAGGCACTCCTGGGAAACTTTACACAGGGTCACTATGAGTCAAAACTAACTAGATGGCACTTAACAAAAACAACAATATTTTAACAAATGTGATGTCCTTCTCCAGATATTGGTTCCTTCTGATAACATGTTCAAAGTATGAGAGATGAAGGCTTACTATCTTAATATCTAAGGAGGATTCTAGTTGAACTTCTTCCAACACAGATTGGTTTAGTCTTCTGGAAGTCCATGGTATTTTTAAATATTATTCTCTACCACCATAAATCAAATGCATTAATTCTTCTTTGATTTTCCTTATTCATTGTTCAGCTGTCCCATGCATATGAGGCTATTGTATCTTTGCTTCTGAACACTTTAAAGACGTCTTGTACATTGGATTTTCCTAATGTAATATGCCATTTGATTTCTTGACTGCTGCTTCCATGAGTGTTGATAGTAGATCCCAGGAAAATGAAGTCTTTGACAACTTCTATATTTTCTCCATTTATCATGATGTTATTTATTGGTCCAGTGATGAGGATCTTTGCTTCCTTTACATTGAGGTGCAACCCATACTGAAGACTGTGGTCTTTGATGTTAATTGTATGTAGTTTAAGTCCTCTTTTTATTCAGCAAGCAAGCTTGCATAATCTGCACATCACAGATTGTTAATAAATCTTCATCCAGTTTTTCTTCATATAATCCACCTTCTCTGATTATTTTCTCAGTATACAGATTGACTAATTATAGTGAAAAAAATACAACCCTGACACACATCTTTCCTGATTTTAAAGCATTCAGTATCCCTTTGTTCTGTTCAAAAAACTGCCTCTAGTCTGTGTATTAGTTTAAATTCATAGCACAATTAATTGTTCTGGAATACTCATTCTTTGAAATATTATACATAACTTGTCATAATCCTTAGACTCAGAAGAATTTTTAAGGCTAATAAAGCACAAATAAACACCTTCTGGTAGTATCTCCTACTATATCACTGTGAGACATTGCTTTAAAGCTCACTAGAATGACTATAATAATATTGTTGTTGTTATGTGCCGTGGAGTCGGTTCCGACTCAGCGACCCTGTACAGGCTTTCCAAGGCTGTAAATCTTAACGGGAGCAGAAAGCCTCATCTTTCTCCTGCGGAGCAGCTGGTAGTTTCCAACTTATGACCTTGTGGTTTGCAGCCCGATTCGCAACCACTACGCTACCAGAGCTCAATATTAATATAAATTGTAGGTATAGCATTGGCAAAGTGTTAAAAGCCTAAAATACTGTTGGGAATATAAAAATGTCACTTGGAAACTATTTTGAAATGTTTTATGTTGTTCATGTTCTTACCATGTTATTATTGTCCAACTTCCCTATGTATATGAGGCAATTGAAAACTTCGATCAGGTACACCTTAGTTCTCAAACTAACATTTTTGCTCTTAAACACATTAAAGTGGTCTTTTGCCACATATTTCCCCAATGCAATATGTTATTTGATATCTTGATGACTACTTCCATGAACGTTAATTGTGGGTCCAACCAAAATGAATTCTGACAACTTCTTCATTTATAATATGCTATCTATTGGTCATGTTGTGATGATTTTCATTTTCTTTACATTAAGGTGCAACCTGTACTGAAGGCTATATAGTCTTTCATCTTCATCAGTATTTCAAATTCTCTTCTATCCAGCAAAAAAGGTTGTGTGAACTGCACATCTGTATACCTGCAATACTGATAATATGTTCTTATTCATAAGATAAAGAATTCATATAAAAATTCTTGGATTTTTCAGTATATAGATTGAATGTTGTTCTTGTTAGGTGTCATTGAATTGGTTACAAAACATAAAACCCAATATAGTGTTTCTTAGGAATGGTTGGTGAGTTTGAACTGCTGACCTTGTGGTTCAAACACACCTTGAGGTCCAGTGCTTATCCTACAGTGCCACACGAAGACTCCATAGATTGAATAAGTATGGTAACATAATGCAAATCCAGCACACATGTTGACTGATTTCAAACTAATCAGTATTCCCTTGTTCTGTTCTAATTGCTGTTTCTTGATCTATGTACAGATTTCTCAGTAGCACTATTAAGTATTTTAGAAAACCAGTTCTTCACAATGTTTTCCATATTTGCTATGACACACATAATTGAAAACCTTTGCATAGCTGAAAAAAAACACAAGTAAACAACTTTCAGTAATGATATACCTACTTACATGTTCGCTTCTCAATTTGGCTTGAAATTCTGGCAGATTCTTGTCAATGTAATATTACTTTTTTTTTAAAATTATCTCCTTACATGTGATATTAATATTGTTCAATGATTTCTGCATGTGGTTGGGTCATTTTTCTTTGGAATGGACACAAATATAGATCTTTTCCAATCAGGTGGCAGGGTTGTTGTTGTTAGGTGCCATTGAATTGGTTCTCACTCATAAAGACCCTATGCACAACAGAACAAAACACTTTCTGATCCTTGGCCAACCTCCCAATTGTTGCCATGCTTGAGTCCATTGATGCTGCCACTTTGCCAATTCATCTCTCTGTGCTCTTCCTATTTTTCTCTGACCCTCTACCTTACCAAACATGATATCCTTCTACAGTGACTGGTCACTCCTAACAACATTTCCAAAGTATGAGAAACGAAGTTTGGCTATCCTGGTCTCCAAGGAGCACTCTGGCTGTACTTCTTCCAACATAGATCTGTTGGTTCTTTTGGAAGCCCATGGCACTTTCAATATCCTCCTCCAACATAACTTAAAAACAATTCTTGTACAGTCTTCCTAATTCACTGTACAGCTTTTGCATGCATGTGAAGTCCTTGAAAACTTCAATCTTTTATCCATTGATAAGAATGTTGTTAATTGGTCCAGTGGTGAGGATTTTTGTTTTCTTAACATTGAGATGTAATCCATACCGAAGGCTATGCTCTTTGATCTTCATCAGTAAATATGCTAAGTTCTCTTCACTTTCAGCAAGCCAGTTTGTATTACCTGCATATCACAGGTAGTTAATGAGTCTTCCACCAGTCCTGATGCTACATTTTTCTTCATATAAACCAGGTAGTTGCCTTTAAATTTATTGGCATAGATGTGTAAAATCCCCAGCACCACTTCAGTTTGTTGAAAGATTTGCTTGTATTCCATCAATTCCTGGAATCTTGCTTTTTATCAATGCTTTCCATCAATTTTTCAGAAATATAATTTATTGGTCATATGCTACCTCTTAATATGTTTGAACATCCAATTCTTTTTGGAAAAAAAATAATTACTTTTTTCTGAGTATTACTTCCATCTTTTTTTGATGCTTACTGCATCATTCAATATTTTGCTCCAAGAAACATTCCATATTTTAAATTTTGTCTTGATTTTTTTTTTCAGTTCTTTCAACTAGAGAAATATTAAATGTGATGATCTTCCCTTTTGGTTTTCTAACACCAGTTCTTTGTATATAATCTTTAGAATACTTTGTTTCTCAGGCTGCCTTTGTAATTTTCTGTTCACTTCATTTACTTCTTCATTTCTTCAGTTGGCTTTAGTGTCTCTAAACTCAAAAGCAAATTTCAGAGTCTCTTCTGTCATCCGTTTTGGTCATTTCTTTCTTGCCTTCCTAATATCCTTTTGTTTTCTTCATGTATGATGTACTAGATGTCATCCCATAACTCTTCTGGGCTTGGGTCATTAATGTCTAATGAATCAAAACTGTTCTTAATATGTTCTCTAAATTAAGGTGAGGTATACTTAGGGTCATGCTTTGGCTCTCAGAGACTTGCTTTAATTTATTCAGTGTTAGCCTAAACTTGCATATAAGGAATTGATCGTATGTTTCACAGTCTGCCTCTGGCCTTGCTTTTTTTTTTTTTTTTTTAACGTTTTATTGTGAATTATGTGATAGTTTATATGGGAGAACATTAGTTTTACATTCACCCTATAGTATATCACTTCATTGCTATGGTTACAATCCCTTCCATGCATCATCAACCAACCAAAGGGTATACACTACAAACCTGCCATCCAGTCGTCAGCACACAGCCCCTCTCCCTCTCTGTGTCTAAAGTCCCCAACAGCTCCATCTTTCCATCTCATCGTCTCTGCCTCCATCTCAGGCATCATTGCTTCTCTAGGTAGGGTCCTGCTCTCCGCTCTTCTCCCTTGATGGTTCCAGGGACATCCACTCCTAGGCTTAAAAGTTAATCACTCCCTTCCTTGATACAAAACGTCTACCTTTACATTTCCAACCCTCACAATCAGTCCTGATAACAATTATTCACTAGTGTATCACAAGAGACCTATCAGCATTTCATTTCATCAGCCCCACCTAGACAGATTGAATACTACTCGCTGGAGATTCTACCTTCCTCCATGACCTCTGAATCTAGGATCCCTCTTGAAAGCTTGTAAGCCAGTCACTTCTTGCCTTTGTAGCCTCCCCATTTTGAGTAGCCAATGTCCAAGTTGCCCATCCCTGTCTACCCTGTGTATGGAGGGTGTGGAAAGGATCCTTGCTGTAAGGATTTGTTCTTCTTTTGAGCTACTGCATCCATAGGTATAGGTCAAGTTCATCAAATTGTATCTGATTACTCTTTTTTTCCTTTTCTTTCTTCTTCTGGTTAAGCTCTGATTATTCAGTCATTGAAGCCAGGTCAAGTGGGTATTATCTGCAAGTGTGTGTGTTCTTGTGTATATGCTCTCTCTTCTTATTAGCTAGACGCTTCAGTCTCCACTTTAGTCCTCTGTGGCTATGTCACTGACTCTGGGCCCAAGAGTCCCAGGTCTTGCCACACTGCTGGTCAACCAGGTCTCCACCCGGATTCACAGAAGTCTATTGAACATTGTAGGGCTTAGCTTGCAGCTTCATTGTTTTTTTTTCCCTCACTTCTCCTTATCGGTGACGAACGTGGTCACTGATCAGAGTGTGTATTCCCATTGAGTCCTAGTCTTGAAAGGAGTTTGCACTGAGGGGACCTGACAACTTGCCTTGATGTCTCCTGAGCAAGCAACTTGCTTGTTCTTGTAGTAACAGTCAGTCTGCCTATGTTGTTTTGTATTTTTCCTGTAGGTCTTTCTTTCAAAAAGTATCTTCTGTTCTTCTATCTGCTCCAGGCTGGTCTGCTCATTCTGGCCTTGTTTTGAATGATTATATTGAACTTCACTACTGTCTCTTCCCACATATTCAGTTAATTAAAAATCTGTGTATTCCAGCTGGTAAGGTCCATTTGTGTAGTCAACATTTATGATGTATGTATATATAGTATTTGCAATGAAGAAGTAATTAATTGGTCTTGCTAAATTCTGCCTTGTGATCTCAGCATCATTTCTATCACCAAGGTCATATTTCCCAACTGCTGATCCTTCCTCTTTGTTTCCACATTTTGCATTCCTATCACTGATAATTATCAAAGCATTTTAATTACATGTTTGATCAATTATGGATTGATGAAGTTGTCAGAATTCTTCAATTACATCATCACTGGCTTTAGTGGGTTGTGTATAAATTTGAATAATAGTGGTATTAACTGGTCTTCCTTGTAATCATATAGATATTTTCTTATCACAGACAGCATTGTATTTCAAGATAGATATCTTGAAATGTTCTTTATGAGGATGAATATGGTGCTATTCCTCTCCAATGTCAAGTCCCATGCATACTAAACCAGTAAATTGTCATACTCAAAATGAAAAATACCTGTCCATTTTAGTTCACTAATAACTATGGAGACAATGAGCTAAAATGGACTGTTATTTACTATTTCATTTCATTTTTTACAATTTCCAGGTTTTCTAGATTCACACTTTTTGTATTCCATGTTCTGGTTATTGATAGATATTTGCACCTATTTTTACTTGTGTTCTATCAGCAAATAATTGGTTCAAAAGCTTTGCTGAATTCATGTCATTGTGATCAATTGTACTTTAAGGAATTAGTTCTTCTCTGGTTCTATTTTGAATGCCTCCCTATCTGAGGGACTAATCTTCCAACTGTACATCTGACAATGTTCTGTTGCTATTATCAAGGTTTTTAGTGGCTAACAAATTAGAAGTAGTAGGGCATCACCATTATTACAGAACTGTGTTTACGACAGTATTGTATTCGAGAAGTGCAAGAGAAATAAGGGTTTGGTCAATGTTACTGAAGGTTTTGACTATTTGAGATTTTCATGGCTGATTGAGAATATGGCAAAGATAAGTACCTAGGATAGTTTCTAATACTTAACCTGAATTTTATTTTCTTTCTCTCTCTTTTTTTTTTTTTAATCCTTGAAATTGCCTATTGCTCTAACTCAATGACTTTTCTGTCCATTTCTTTTGCTACTTTTATATTGCACTATTGAATGTTTCAGGTTTTTGTTGTTAAGATAAGTCTTGCCTATAGCAAAATGAACACAATTTCAGTGTACACTTTGACTTAGAACAATGTATGGACTATATAACATTCCATAATTTTTTGTATATATTTATTGATATGTTGTTGTCAGGTGCCATCTAGTCGGAACCGACTCATAGCGACCCCATGCACAGCAGAACGAAACAATGTCTGAGCCTGGGCCAACCTCACTACCGCTGCCACACTTGAGTCCATCAATGATGCCACCTGGTTGATCCATCTCATTGGGGGTCTTCCTCTTTTTCTCTGACCC
>NW_006408661.1:166323-174864 GCF_000296735.1 Chrysochloris asiatica
GTTCTTTGCCACTTCTTTCAATGCACGTTGGACTTCCTCTCTGAGTATCATTGGCTCTTGTTCATATGGTATCTCTTGAAATGGTTGAACATTAAACATTTCCTTTAGGTACAATATATTTTGTATATATTTACGGATACATATCTATGAGTTCTATTAATATGAAGGAGGGACAACTGGAGATATTCTCCAGTTATGAATGTGGATTTGTCTTCTTCTCTCCATTGCTCTGTCAGTATATGCTTCATGATTCTAAAACTCTCTTATTTGTTACAGATATCAAATTTTTAAGAATTATCTTACAGATGAATTTAAAAAAAATTGTGTGGAAGCACAGTACCACAAAATCCATAAATTAAAAATGTATAGCTCAATGAATTTTTATAAACTTATACATTTATTTATACACTTATTTATGCAATTATCACTTCAATATGTTGTTGTTGTTGTTAAGTGCCGTAGAGTCGGGTCCGACCCAGAGCGACCCTGTACAGGGTTTCCGAGGGTGTAAATCCTTACGGGAGTAGAAAGCCTCATCTTTCTCCCGCGGAGCGGCTGGTAGTTTCGAACTGCTGACCTTAGGGTTCGCAGCCCGATTCGTAACCACTACGCTACCAGAGCTCCTTATCACTTCAATATAGATTTGTAAAATTATCATCAGAATAAAACTTTTTCTCAATTTTTTTTCTGCAGTCAGTTACCACTTCCATTCATGAAATCAGCAAGCACTGATTTGTGTTATGTAATTATATGTCTTAGTTATTAAGTGCTACAATAACAAAAATACCACAAGTGGATAGTTTTTAAATAAATTTAAAACAGAACTTTTTTATCTCACAATTTATGAGACTAGAAGTTCAAAATCAAGGCACTGGTTCTAAAGGAAAGCTTTCTGTCTGCTGGCTTTAAGGAAAAGCTGTCCATCACTATCAGTATTTAAGAGTTTCCCACTATAAGTACCTGGGTCCAAAGGCTCACTCTACTCCTGGCTCTTTTTTCTTCGTGGTAGTATGATCTCTGCTCTCTTTTTTGTTCTCTTTTTTATCTAAAAAAAAGATTGACTCAAGATACAACTTAATCTTATAAATTATGATATTTGTCACTAATCCTACTTCATTAACATAATAGAGTTAAGATTTACAACACATAGAAATCCTAGTCTAGAGATATTGAAACATATTTTTTTGAGAACACAAATATGCTAAGCGAAAGAAGCCAGACAAAATATAGGAAATCAACACTTCTATTTATATAAAGTCTCTAGACAATCAATATTGTAATGTTATTGGTTGAATTCTGAATATTGGGAATGTTATACATTTTTTGTTGTTCTTGTTGTGAGATGCCAAAGAGTCAATTCCAATCCATAGTGAACCTATGAACAATAGAATGAAACACTGCCCAGTTCTGTGCCATCTTCACAAGTACTGGTTCACTTGAGCCATTTTTGCTGCCACTGTACCAATCCATCTAATTGGGGGTCTGTCTCATTTTTCTTGTCCCTCCATATTCCCAAGCATGACATCCTTCTCCAGGGACTAGTCCCTCCTGATAATATGTCCAAAATATGAGAGACAAAGTCTGGCTAACTTGACTTCAAAGGAGAATTCTGGTTATACTTCTTCTAACACAGATTCATTTGTTCATATGGAAGTCCATGATACATTCAAAATTCTTCTCCAATGCAATAACTCAAATGTATTAATTCTTCTACACTGAGGTCCAACCAACACCAAAAGCTGTGGTGTTTGATCTTCATCAGTAAATATTTTAAGTTCCTTTCATTTTCAGCAAGCAAGGTTGTGTCATCTGCATATCACAGGTAATTAATGAATCTTCCTCGAATCCTATGCCATGCGTGCATTTATTGCAATACCTTGTCCTCTCAGCACATTTTCACTGTGTCCAAAGATTATGGTTTGTTTTGTTTTTGTTAGCACTTATTTATAGGAACTTTGTAAATTCATGTTAAATTTCTTGTACTACACAGTCACGTTTCAGCAGGGTGTTATTCAGTTTCCATGTATTCGACTTTACTTCCTTGGTCTTCTTATTGTTGACTTCTAGTTTCACTTTGGGGTCTGAAAAGATGCTTTGTAGTAGTTTGATGCTTGTAAATTTTTGGAGGCTGCTTTGTGACCTAACACATTGTCAGTTCTGGAGAATGTTCCATGTGCACTGGAAAAGAATGTGTATTGTGCTGTTGTTGAGTTGAATGTTCTGTACACATCTATGATGCCGAGTTCGTTGATTGTGCTGTTTAGTTTCTCTGTATCTTTGTAGAGTTTCTTTTTGGTTGTTCTATCCCTTTTCGAAAGTGACGTATTAAAATCTCCCACTATATTTGCAAATTTGTCCACTTCTTTTTTCAGTTCTAGTTGTTGTTGTTGTTAAGTGCCGTCGAGTCGGTTCCGACCCATAGAGACCCTGTACAGGGTTTCCGAGGGTGTAAATCCTTACGGGAGTAGAAAGCCTCATCTTTCTCCCGCGGAGCGGCTGGTAGTTTTGAACCGCTGACCTTAAGGTTCGCAGCTCGATTCGTAACCACTACGCTGTAGAGTTTAGATATTTAATATAGTTATGTTATCTTGCTCAATTGACCCTTTAGTCATGAGATAGTGTCCTTCTTCATCTCTTATGCTTGTTTTTGCCTTAAAGTTTCTTTTATCAGAGATTAGCATTCCCACTCCTGCTTGTTTTTTTTTTATTACAGATAGCTTTGTATATTTTTTCCATCCTTTAACTTCTAGTCTGTTTTTGTCTTTGTATGTTAGGTGTGTCTCTCGCAGGCTGCATATTGAAAGGTCTCATTTTCTTATCCATTCTATTACTCTCTGTCTCTTCACTGGAGCATTTAGTTGATTGACATTCAGTGCAATTATCAATAGGTATGAATTAATTGTTGTCATTATGTGTTTTTTTCGTTTTGTTTTGTTTTGTGGTGATGTTCATTCCTTTGTTTCGCTTGCCTTCTTGTGCTGAGATCATGTTTTTTGTGCTATTTCCTGTCAGTTTCTTCTTAGTTTTAATGTTTTCTTGTTGTAATTTTCATGGTAAGTTGTGAAGTATTAACTTTCTTTGAGGTTACCCTATAGTCTATTAAGTTTCCCCTCCATTTAAGACAGTCTATTGTGTCCTGCAATCTACTTGACCTCCTTATCAGCTAGATCCCTGTTCCTATATTTTTCTCTTCTTTGACATTGTTATTATTTTAGTCTTTGATTGACATATCAGGTCCTCCTTTCATCTTCATTTGATGCTTTCTGCATCATTCAGTGCTTTGCCCATGTTGTTGTTGTTGTTGTCAGGTGCCATCGAGTCGGAACCGACTCATAGCGACCCCATGCACAGCAGAACGAAACAAGGTCCGATCCTGGGCCAACCTCACTACCGCTGCCACACTTGACGCCTGGCTGATCCATCTCCTTGGGGGTCTTCCTCTTTTTCTCTGACCCTCCACCCTACCCAGCATGACATCCTTCTCCAACGATTATTTCCTCCCATAGAAACCTCAATATTACCCATAGAAACCTCAATATTACAAGACAAATGTTCAATTATTTCCTCAGTTCTTTCAATTTTTGAAATGCTGAGTGAGTTCTTCCCTTTTGGTTTTCTAGTTCAAGAACTGTGCAAATTTCATTATTGCATTTTACTTAATCTTCTCAAGTTGTCCTTTGAGATTTTATGTTGAGCTCTTTTATCTCCTCATTTCTTTAATTTGTCTTAACATGTCTATGCTGTAGAGCAAGTTTCAATCTCTTCCATCCATTTTGGTCATTACTTTCTTCCTTGTCTGCTTAATGACATTTTGCTTTCTTTCTTATGATATTCTTGATGTCACCACACAACTTTTCTTATTTTCTATCATTAGCATCCAATTCATCAAGTCTGCTCTTCAGATGACCTATAAATTCAGGTGGGATATTTTCAAGATCATATTTTGTCTCTCATGGACTTATTTTCATTTTCTTCAGCTTCAGCCTGAACTTAGATAGGAGCATATAATGACCTATAATCAGCCTTTGGCCTTGATTTTACTGCTGATATGGAACTTTTCCATTTTCTCTTTTGACAGATGTAGTCAACTTGAAGAGTTGTACTCCAACAAATTTGAAAACTTAGAAGAGATGTATACATCTTTAGAAAAACACGGCTTACCTATACTTACACAGAGTGAAGTAGAAAATTTAAATAGACCCTTAACAAAAAAAGAAATGATTATGTCATCAAAAAACTCCCAACCAAAAAAGTCCAGGACCAGATGACTTCACTGGTGAGTTTTACCAAACATTCAGGGAAGAGCTGTCACCAATTCCACTCAAATTTTTCCAGAATATAGAAAAGGATGGAAAAGTTTCTTATACATTTTATGAAGCAAGAATAACCCTCATACCAAAACAAGGGAAGGATGTCACTAAGAAAGAAAATTATAGACAAATATTCTTCATGAACATAGATGTAAAAAGTCTCAATAAAATTCTAGCCAACAGATTCCAGCAGCACATCAAAAAAAAAAGTAATACATCATGACCAAGTGGGATTCATATCAGGGATGCAAGAATGGTCCAATTTTAGGAAAACGATCAATGTAATACACCATCTAAATAAGAAAAAGGAAAATAACTACATGATCCTATTGATTGATACAGAAAAGGCTTTTGACAAAATCAGCATCCATTCCTGATAAAAACACTCAACGAAGTAGGACTTGAAGGGAAATGTCTCAACATCATTAAGAGCATATATACAAAACCAACAGCCTACACTACTTTTAACAGAGAGAAACTGAAAGTTTTCCCTCTACAAACAGGAACCAGACAAGGATGCCATTTGTCACTACTCTTATTCAATATTGTGCTGAAAATATTAGCCAGAGCTATACAGCAAGATAGGGAAATTAAAGGCATCCAAATTGGCATAGAGGAAGTAAAACTTTCTCTATTTGCAGATGATATGATCCTATACATAGAAAACCCTAAAGACTCAGTAAAATCCTACTAGACCTCATTGGAAGATTCAGCAAAGGGGCAGGGTCTAAGATCAACATGCAAAAACCAGTGGATTCCTCTATACTAATAATGGCAGTACTGAAAATGACATTAAGAATGGAACACTATTTGCATTAGTCTCCCAAAGAATGAAATATCTAGGAATCAATGTAACCAGGGAAAAAAAGGACCTATACAAAAACAAAAAAAAAACAAAAAACTACAAAACATTACTATAAGAAACCCAAAGAGACTTATGAAAATGGAAGAATAGACCATGCTCTTGGATATGAAGACTTTACATTTTGAAAATATCAATACTTCCTAAAGCAATCTACATATATAATGCAATCCTAATCCAGATTCCAATGACCTTCATCAAAGAGATGGAAAAAGAATCACAAACTTTGTATGCAAAGGAAAGAGACCAGGATAAGCAAAGCATTGATTAAGAAGAAAAATAAAGTTGGAAGCCTCTCACTCCCTGATTTCAGTAAATTTCAAAATTTACTACACAGCTACAGTGGTCAAAACAACTTGATTCTGGTACAATGAAAGATACATAGATCGATGAAACAGAATTGAGAACCAGAAATTAACCCATTCACATACAGCCAACTGATTTTCGACAAAGTGCCTAAGTATATTGCATGTGGAGGAGATAGACTCTTCAACAGATGGTGCTGGCAGAACTGGAAAGTGATATGCAAAAGATTGAATCAACCAACTCATCATGGATTAAAGACCTCAGTGTGAATCCCAGAATTATAAAGGCCATCAATGAAAAAATAGGGACAAATTTTGGGAGTTCTGGTGTGGCGCTGTGGGTTAATGTGCCAGACTGCAAAACCATTTGAAATGCAAAGTCGGCAGTTCAAGCTCACCAGCTGCCCCTTGGAAACCCTATACAAGGTCGTTATGGGTCAAAATCAATCCCATGGCACTTAACAACAACAGCAACACAGAGCACATACAGACTAAAAACATTTTTCAAATTACACAAACAAATAGATAATTGGGACATGCGAAAAATTAAAAACTTATGTGCATCAAAAAACTTCACCAAAAGAGTAAAAAGGGAGCCCACAGAATGGGAAAAAATATTTTGCAACGACGCATCAGACAAGGGACAAATTTCTAAAATGTATAGGCAACTATAACACCTCTACAAGAAAAAGACAATTAACCCAATAAAAAATGGGCACAGGACATGAACAGACACTTCACCAAAGAGGAGATCCAGGCAGCCAACAAACATATAAAGAACTGTTCATGATCACTAGCCATTAGAGAGATGAAAATCAAAACAACAATTAGGTATCATCTGACACCAGCAATAACAGTGAAGATCAAAAAAGTAGAGGAGAATAAATGCAGACAAGGATGCGGAGAGTTTGGGACCCTCCTACATTGCTGGTGGGAATAAAAATGGTTCAACCACTCTGTAAAACAGTATGGTGCTGCTTCAGAAAATAGTAAATAGAAGTACCTTATGATCCAGCATTTCCTCTACTAGGTATTTATCCACAAGAACTACAAGCCATAACACAAGGAGACATATGCACACCAATGTTCATAGCAGTACTATTTACAATAGCAAAAAGATGGAGACAGCTTAAGTGCCCATATTCTAGAACACTTAATTGTTATCATGAGGAAATTGTATATAGACCAAGAGGCAGTTCAAACAGAATAAAGGAACATGTAGTTGTTTAAAATAAGGAGAGGTGAGTGCCAGGATTGTATTTTTTCACCATACTTATTCAGTCTGTATGCTGAGCAAATAATCGGAGAAGTTTGATTATATGAAGAAGAATATGGCATCAGAATTAGAGGAAGACTCATTAATCATCTGCAATATATGGTTGGTACAACCTTACTTGCTGAAAGTGAAGTGGGTTTAAAATACTTACTGATGAAGATCAAAGTCTTCTGTAAGGGTTGCCCCTCTATGTAAAGCAAACAAAAATCCTCAACACTGGATAAATAAATGGCATCAAGATAAAACAGACAAAAGAAATTGAAGTTGCCAAAGATGTCATTTTGCTTGGATTCAGCTTCAATGTTCATGGAACCAGTAGTCAAGTAATTCAACTCTGTATTTCATTAGACAAATCTGTTGCACAAGACCTATTTAAATTGTTAAGAAGCAAAGATGTCACTTTGAGAACGAAGGTGTCACAGACCCAAGCCATGTTTTTTTTCAGAAGCCTCA
The DNA here is from genome assembly GCF_000296735.1 of Chrysochloris asiatica. Lineage (NCBI taxonomy): Eukaryota > Metazoa > Chordata > Mammalia > Afrosoricida > Chrysochloridae > Chrysochloris > Chrysochloris asiatica. The sequence continues at coordinate 173,530 of NW_006408661.1, forward strand.
GATGCATGTGAAAGTTAGACATTGAATAAAGACCATAGAAGAATTTATGCAGTTGAGTTATGGTGTTGGAGGAGAAAATTTCAAGTATCATGGACTGCCAAAATAACAACCAAATCTGTGTTGGAATATGTACATCCAGAATTGTCAATAGAAGTGAGGATGGTCATACTTAGTTCTCATGTTTCAGACCTATTATCAGGAGAGACCAGTGCCTGGAGAAGGACATCATACTTGGTAAAGTGGAGGATCAAAGTCAAAAAGGAAGATCCTCAATGAAAAGGATTGGCACAGTGGCAGCAGCAATGTGCTCAAGAATAGCAAAGATTGTAAAGCTGGTACAGGACCAGGAAGTGTTTATTTCTGTGGTGTGTAAGGTTGCTATGAGTTTGTACTGACTTAATGGCAGCTAACAACAAAAATAACAAACACATGTAATTATGGTCCCATTGTGAGGTGAGATGCTAAGGATGTGGTGCTAGAGCATAAATTCAGACTGCTAGCCAAAATGTCAGCAGTTCTAATCTAACAGCCATTTCTCAGTAACCCTATTCAAGGTCACTCTTACTTGGAATACAGCAAGGAGTAAGAACTACAGCAAAACTAAGAATTAAGCATGCCCCCACCTTTCTAGAATGTATGATTCAAGTAAACACCCTTTGTTTTCCTTGGGTAAATTGGATCTGATTCCAATTTACAGGTATGTTTTGGAAAAGTTAATTCTCTTGCCCTAAATCTTACATCTGGCTCATTACATCTGACCACCTGTTCATAGGAATGTTGGCCCATCACTTGACCTGATTCACCAGTTCTGAAGCTTTGTGCACCAACAGATTGTCATCTGTCCTACAGATTTGAGTTCTTCAACACCTGGGAGTATTAGTGGGTAAGAAGATTCCTCCTGATTAATCTCTGAACTATGGATTTGGAAAGTTTAGTTGTTATAATTGTTGTTGTTGTTATTAGGTGCCATCGAGTTGGCACTGACTCATAGCGACCCCATGCACAGCAGAATGAAACAATGTCCGATCCTGGGCCAACATCACTACTGTTGCCACACTTGAGCCCATCAATGCTGCCACCTGGCCAATCCATCTCGTTGAGGGTCTTCCTCTTTTTCCCTGACCCTCTATCTTACCAAGCATGATATCCTTCTGTAGTGACTGTTCCCTCCTGACAATATGTCCAAAGTAAGAGAGACAAAGTTTGGCCATTGTGGCCTCTAAGGAGCACTCTGCCTGAACTTCTTCCAAAACAGATCTATTGTTTCTTTTGGCAGGCTGTGGAACTTTTAGTATTCTCCTCCAACACCATAATTCAAAGGCATCAATTCTTCTA
>NW_006408661.1:175777-185469 GCF_000296735.1 Chrysochloris asiatica
AGCAGCTGGTAGTTTCGAACCGCTGACCTTAAGGTTCGCAGCCCGATTCGTAACCACTACACTACCAGAGCTCCATTAAATTGGTACTGACTCACAGCCACCTTGTGCATAACAGAATGAAGCACTGCCTGATCCTGGGCCAACCTGACAATTGTTGCTATGCCTAAACACATTGCTGTTTCCACTGTGCCAACTCATCTAGTTGGGGGTCTTCCTCTATTTCTCCCACCCTCCACATTAGCAAACATGATAACCTTCTACAGGGACTGGCCCTAATAATAATAAGTCCGAAGTATGAGAGGCAAAGTCTGGCAATCCTAGCTTCCAAGTAGCACTCTGGCTATAATTATTCCAAGACAGATTTTTTTTGTCCTTTTTGCAGCCCGTGGTACTTTTAATATTTTTCTCCAGCACCATAACTCATATACATCAAGTCTTCTACAGTCTTCATTATTCACTGTCCACCTTTTGCATGCATATGAGGTTATGTAAAATATCGTAGATTGGATAAGGCACACCTCAATCCTCAAACTGACATCTTTACTGCTCACCACTTTAGAGGTCTTGTGAAGCAGATTTGATTTCTTGACTGCTGCTTCCATGAGTGTTGATGACTGATTTGAATAAAATGAAGTCTTTGACAACTTCAGTTTTTTCTCCATTTATATGAATGTTGTTTATTGGTCCAGTGGTGAGGATTTTTGTTTTCTTTACACTGAGATGCAATCCCTACCAACGGCTGTGATCTTTAATTTTCATCAGTAAGTATTAAAAAAAAAAAAAAAAAAAGCTGAAAGTAAGTCCTGTCCACTTTCAGCACGCAAGGTTGTATCATCTGCATATTACAGGATGTTAATGAGTCTTCCTCTAATCCTGATGCCATACGTTTCTTCATATAATACAACTTCTTGGATTATTTGCTCAGCATAATAAGTATGGTAAAATAATACAACCTTGGCTCACAACTTTACTAATTTTGAACCATTCAGTGTTTCCTTGTTTTGTTTAAACAACAGTCTCTTTGACTATGTACAGGTTCTCCATAAGTACAATTAAGTGAATATTGATTCTTCACAATGTTGTCCATACCTTCATGAGCCACACAATTGAAAACCTTTGCATTGTTAATAAAACACAGGCAAATTTCTTTCTGCTTTTCTGTGCTTTAATCCAAGATCCAACCGACATCAACAATGATATCGTTGTTCTAAGTCCTCTTCTGAATCTGGCTTGAACCGCTGAAAGTTATCTGTCAATGTACTATTGCAGCTGTTTTTGTATTATCTTTCATCCAACTTTACTTGCACGATATATTAGTGACATTATCTGATGATTTCTGCATTCCAATTGGTCACCTCTCTTTGAAATGAGCACAAATATGGATCTCTTCCAATCAGTTGACAGGTAGTTGTCTTCTTGGCATAGATGAGTGAGTGCCTCTAGTGCCACATCATTTTGCTGAAATATTTCAATTGTATTCTGGCTGTTCTCAGTGTCTTGTTCTTTGCCAATGCCTTCAAGACACCTTAACTTATTTCCTTCAGGATCATTGGTTCTTGATCAAATGTCATCGACCATTTCTTTTTGGTAGAGTTATTCTGTGTATTTCTTCCATCTTCTTTTGATGAATTCTACACTACATCATTCAATATTTTGTCCACAGTGGTGGTGGCAATTATATGCTATGGAATTGGGTCCCACCCATAGCAACCCTGAATAGTGTTTTCAAGCCCGTTGGTGTGGTGTTGTGTGTTAATGTATGGCAAGGTCAGTTTGAACCCAAAAGTCAGAAGTTCAAGTCCACAAGGCACTCCTCTGAAATCCTGTACAGGACCTCTGTGGGTAGGAACTGACCCAATGGCACTTAACAAAAGATATCAGATAGTCTCATCTTTCTCCTGTGTAAACATTAGAAGCTTTGAACTGCTGACGATGAGAGGATCAGCCCAACTCATAACCACTATGCTACCAAAGCTCCTTTGAATCCTTTACTATTGCAAGCTGAGGCTTGAATATTTTCTTCACTTTCCTCGGCTTTAGAAATACTGAACATTTCCTTCCCTTTTGGTTTTCTAACTCCAAGTCTTTGAACATTTCATTATAGTTATAATATCTGACAATTTCTTCTCAAGCTGACCTTTGAAAATTTCTGTTTAACTCTTTACCTTCTCACTTCTTCTATTTGCTTAAGCATTTCTACAATGTAGAACAAGTTTCAGACACTCTTCTAACATCCATTTTGTAACTAATCAGTCTCTATTTCCTTTGACAGTTGTGAATTTTGAGAGACACTGCAGGATGTCACAGAACCCTGGGACTTGAGGGAGGGGATGATTGTTGATTTATATCAGGAGGATGGAGTGTTATAATATGTTGGAAAATTTGAACAGCTGGGATGTCTTTAACCTCCAACTCATGGGACCAGTCTGATGCTGATCTTTCTAAAAACTTATTCATGAAGGGACCTTAATTTGCTGATGTTGCATGACTCAAAATGAGAAGAAACAGCTGCAAGTATAAATTCTAATCAGAATATATACATATACATATATAATATGAATCTAGAAAAATTGGAAGCTGTTTAAAAAGAAATGCAACACTTAAGACTGGTTGTCATAGGCATTAGTGAGCCAAAATAGATTGATATTGCCCATTTTAAATCAGACAATCATATGTTCTATTATTCTATGAATGACAAATTGAAGAAAATCAGAGCCACAATCATCACTGAAGACAACATTTCAAGACCTGTTCTCAAGTACAACACTTTAGTGATAAGGATGCCAGCTGCCAATAAGGAAGAACAGTTAATATGACTACTATTCAAAAATATGCACCAACTACTAATACCAAAGATGAATAAATTAGATTTTTTTACTCTCTAAAGTCTGACATTGACCAACTATGTAATCAAGAAAGAATTACAATTGTTAGTGATTGGAATGTGAAAGTTGGAAACAAATGAGAAGGTTTCATAGTTAGAAAACATGACACTGGGGATAAAACACCACCTGAGATTATATAATACAGTTCTGCACCACCTATTCATTGGAAATACCTTTTTTCCCAAAGAATAAACACTAACTGTGAATGTGATCTTTCTAAATGGAAAACACAGGAAGCAAATAGATTGCATCTGTCAAAAAAGATAAAGAAACTCAAAGACATCAGTTAGCACAAGGCCAGTGGCAAACTGCACAATAGATCATCAATTGCTCATACTCAAGTTCAAGTTCAAGTTGAAGACATTTAAAACAAATCCACAAAAGTAGAAGTATGAACTTGAGTATTGTTGTTGTCGTTGTCAGATGCCATCAAGTCGGAACCAACTCATAGTGACCCCATGCACAGTAGAACGAAACAATGTCCGATCCTGGGCCAACCTCACTACCTCTGCCACACTTAAGTCCATCAATAATGCCACCTGGCCAATCCATCTCATTAGGGGTCTTCCTCTTTTTCTCTGACCCTCCACCTTACCCAGCATGACAACCTTCTCCAGTGACTGTTCCCTCCGGACAATATGCCCAAAGTATGAGAGACAAAGCTTAGCCATCTTGGCCTCCAAGGAGCACTCTGGCTGCACTTCTTCCAAAACAGATCTATTGGTTCTTTTGACAGTCCATGGCACTTTCAGTATTCTCCTCCAACACCACAACTCAAAGGCATCAATTCTTCTACGACCTTCCTTATTCTCTGTCCAGTTTTCGCATCCATATGAGGCTATTGAAAATACCATGGCTTGGGTGAGGCACAGCTTAGTCCTCAAGCTGACATCTCTACTCTTCAATACTTTAAAAAGTTCCTGTGCAACAGATTTGCCCAATGCAATACATCGTCTGATCTCTCGACTGCTGCTTCCATGAGTGTTGATAGTTGATCTAAGAAGAATGAAGTCCTTGACAACTTCAATCTTTTCTCCATTGATAAGAATGTTGTTTATTGGTCCAGTGGTGAGGATTTTTGTTTTCTTGACATTGAGATGCAATCCATACTGAAGGCTGTGTTCTTTGATCTTCATAAGTAAATGTTTCAAGTCCTCTTCAATTTCAGCAATCAAGGTTGTATCATCTGCATACCACAGGTTGTCTCACCTAAATTTAGAGACCATTTCAAGAAAATATTTAACATATTAAACACTAGTGACTGAAGACTGGACACTGGTGGAGCAAAATCAAAGACATCACACATAAAGAAAATAAAAGAGTCTTAAAAAGAAAGGAAATGAGGCGAGGCTTGATGGCAGATATGGTAAAAGGGCAGTGAGGATCTCCGTCAGCAATAACACACAATACCGGATGAAGCAGGTTCAGGAGACACTTCCAAAACTCTGAACCACATATATAAGAATATTTTTTAAAGTCTGAAGGTTTATAGCCAGTAGAATTTGTAGAGGAAGCAAGAAATCTTGTACTTTTGAACCTGCTGGACTCAGCATCCCAGAGCCACTATCATGAGTGAGACCAAGCAGTGGACCAAGCAGGGGAAGTATCAGAGTGGTCACAGATTGATGCTTGCCAAAAAGTAGAAGATAAAGGTGTGGACATTCCATTTTTTTCTTTTTTTAAATCTGTTCATTGGCTTCTTGCTGTCTGTGCACATCCATTCTGATGACTAGAGGAGGGTATCTGAACAAATGAACACCCCCCCCCCCGACCCTCGGAGCATTCTATTACACAGTCATACAATATTCTCAAAATTTAAAGGGACAGATTCCATTTAAAACCAAAAGCAGCACAAAACTACCACAGCTGGCCCTGAACTGTTTATCATTAGGAAAAAAATCAGAACAGGGGTTGTGGAGCAGAAGAGACTGACTAAAAACAAAACAGTCTGAAAATTAAATCCTGTGTTACATCATAACAACCAACAGTGGCATCTTAAAATTTATCAGGTGGCCTTGAACGCAAGAAGCTGAAAGAGGATATTAAATTCAAACTTATATTAGGCTACACATTTTGTTTTGTTTTGTTTCTCTTGTCTCTTTTATGCAATTATAGACTACAGTATCCAATCTGTTTTTTTTTTTTTTTTTTGCTGTTGCTGTTTTGTTTTTTAGTCCCCTCTTTACCTTTAGAGGGCTCTTTCTCTACCTATATTACCCAATAAGAGACAGCAATTACTGTCATATAGTCAACCTACAATCATACCCTATAAAATCCCCAAATCCAGGCAAGATCCAATACCAACTGCCATGCACCTGGGAGGCACACAACAACTATGACAGTTACTTCGAGTTGAGTAATTAGAAGAGTGAAAAGGGAAGCACACATCCTGATCACGTCTACCTGGAGGCAATCAGAAAGCATTAAAAAAAAACAAAAAACAAAAAACAAACCACTCAATTAAAGATTAAGACCTGACATGGCCAAGAAGCAGAAGCCAATGATCATATCAGCACATGTCCAGAAATAAGATAAAGTGACTGAGACAAATGACCTGGAGGTAGACCTACACTCCATATTGGAAGGAACACAAGCATTGGAAATGCCTGAGAAGGAATTCCAAAAAATGATTATAAAATGTATCAAAACACTTTACAATGAGAATACCAAGTGAAGAGGGTTCAGGGAACAGCTCCAAACTCTGAACCACACATCTAGGAATATTTAAATAGTTTGAAGGCTTATAGCTAGTGCAACTTGTAGTAGAAGTAAGAAATCTAATATTTTAGAATCTGCCAAGCTAAATGGCCCAGATCTGACAACTTGGGTGAGACCAAACAGCAAGACCAAGAGAGGAGCAAGCAGATCCGCCATGGAATAATGCTGTGGGAACCTCAGAGTAAAGGTAGATATTTGCTTGTCTTGCTTTGTTCTGATTTTTTTTTGGTACAGGTTCATTGGCCCCTCACTTTTTGTGCACCTCCATTCTGGTGACTAGAGGGGGTGACTGAGTGAGAGGACATCCCTCACCCCCTTCACTAGTGGGTTCTTCTGCCATGCACAAGCACAGATACTCTCAGCATTTAAAGGGGCAGGCAGCTCAAAATGGCCACAGCAGGCCCTGCACTTTTTATTAATATGGAAAGGCCAGAATAAGGGGTGTGAAGAGGAAGAGGCAGTTTAAAAACAAAACAGGCCAAAAATTAAATCCTGAGGAACAGCATAACAACCAACAGTGGCATCTTGAAATTTATCAAGAAGCCTTGAAGGCAAGAAGCTGAAAAAGGATATTAAAGTCATACTCATATTGGGCTACAGATTTTTTTTTTTTTTTTAAATTATTTCCCTCCTCTCCCTTTTCTGCAATTCTAGACTACATCATGAATTCTAGTGTTATTTTTGGTGTTGTTTTGTTTTTGTTTGTTTTTTTGCTGTTGCTATTTTGTTTTTTTCTGTTCCCCCTTTTACCTTTGGGGAACTCTCTATTATTATTTCTTTATTTACTTTCTCTATTTTTCTTTATTTAGTCTTACTCTATTTACTATTACTCAAGAAGAGACAGCAATTGCTACCAAATAGTCAAGTTACAATCACATCCTATAAAACCACACAATCCAAGCAAGAACCAGTACCAACTGCCATACACCAGGGAGGCAGACAACATCTGCTAAAGTTACTTTGAGTTAAGTATTAAGAAGAGTAAAAAGTGAAGCCCATCTCCTAATCACATCTACCTGGAGGCAATCAGAAAGCATAAAAAATACCAAAACACACACTCAATTAAAATTTAAGGCCACAGCTAAACACTAAACATGATCAAGAAGCAAAAGGAGATGACCATATCATCACATGTCCAGAAACAAGATAAAATTCTGAGAAAAATGACCTAGACGTAGACCTGGACTACATTCTGGAAGGAGGGCAGGCCTTGGAAATGCCTGAGAAGGAATTCAGAAAAAATGATTATAAAATGTTTCAAAACACTTTATAATAGAGCTGAGAAAAAATAAGGAAGAAATCAGGAAAGCCCTACAGAACAATCAAATAAGAGAGATATAGCATTGGAAACAGTTCAAAACCTACAGAAAGAGGTCCATTTGATCAATAATAGAATATTAAAAATAAGCAATACACTGAAAGGACAAAGGAGTAGAATAGAAGAGATGAAAGGCAGAGCTAGTGAGCTGGAAGACAAATCTCTCAATACCACTAAAATAGAAGAGCAAGCATAAAAAAAGGGATACAAAAAGTCTGAAGAAAGTCTAAGATACATGTTAGACAACATGATGAGGAATAAATTAAGAATTATTGGCATTCTGGAACAGGAAGAACCACACAATTCCACAGAGCAAATAGTTGAAGAACTGCTGGAAGAAAATTTCTCTAACATCCTGAAAAGTGAAAAGATAAAAACATTCAAGAAACTCAACAAACCCAGGCAGGATAGAACCCAAAAGAAAATCACTGACACATATCATAATCAAGTTTTCCAGAAATCAAAGATAAGAAGCCAATCCTGAAAGAAGCTAGGAAAAGAAAAGCATTACATACAAAGACAAGCAAGTCAGATTAAGCTTGGATCTTTCAGAAGAAACAATGCAAGCAACAAGGCAATGAGAAGACATATATAAAACCCTGAAAGATAAAAACTGCCAACCAAGAATCCTTTATCCAACAAAGATGCCAATCAAATATGAAGGTGTAATCAAAACGTTGCAGGATAAACAGAAGTTAAGAGAATCTGACAAAGCCAGCCCTGAGCTACAAAGCATCCTAAAAGGAGTTTCCTGGACAGAGAACCAACAGAACAGACAACAACCAGAGATTTACATATGTGGCAGCAGCTCCCAGAACTAAATTGACAGATGGAAGAGTCAAGAGCAAAACAAAACTATAAGAACAAACTCTGAGAATCTGGGCTTTTAGTCTATGATCAAAACAGTTACAATGTGAAAGAAGGTAAACACATAGGAACAGAGATACAGATGGTGAGAAGGTCAGATAGATTAAAGGATAAAACAGACTGCACTAAATGGTGGGAAAATTTAATGGAATACAAGGTAACTGCAAAGAAAACTAATATTTCACAACATACCAAGACCATGAAAATCCAAGAAGAACATGAATACACTAAAGCTATGAGGAAACTCAGAAGGAAGAACACAAAAAAACATGAACTCAGCATAGGAAGACACACAGAATAAAGAAAGCAGCAACACCATAAAAAAAAAAAAAAAAAAAAAACCTCAAACATATGGCAGCAATTAATCCATGTTAAGTGCTATTGAGTCAATTATGACCCATAGCGACCCTGTATAAGTTTCAAAGGAACAGCTGGTGAGCTTGAACCACTGACCTTGCAATTCAAATGACTTTGCAGTCTGATGCATTAGCCCACAGTGCCACACCAGGATACTTATTTATAATTACACTGAATGTAAACTGATTAAATACACCAGGTAGGATGTGGAGGGTGGCAGAATGGATAAGAAAACAAAATCTTACAATATACTGTCTGCAAGAGACACATTTACACACAGAAACAAAAACAGATTAAAAGTCAAAGGATGGAAAAAAATATACCAAGCTAATTGCAATCAAAAGCGAGCATGAGTGGCAGTACTAATCTCTGATAAAATAAACTTTACGACAAAGTCCAGTATAATAGATAAGGATGGATATTATCTCATGATTAAAGGGACAACTGAACACAATTACATAACCATAATAAATATCTATGTTCCCAATGAAAGAGCTCCAAAATATATAAAGCAAACTCTAATAGATTTGAAGAAAGAAATTGATGAATCTATAATAATCGTGGGCAATTTTAATACATCACTTTAAAAAATGGATAGAACAACAAGAAATAAGCTCGACAAAGACAAAGAGGAACTAAATAACACAGACAACTGGACTTCATAGATGTGAACAGAGCATTCAACCCAACAACAGCACAATACACATTCTTTTCCCGTGTGCATGGAACATTATCCAGAATAGACCACGTGTTATGCCACAAAACAAACCTCCATAAATTTACAAACATCAAAATACTACAAAGCATTTTTCAGACCACAATGCTATCAAATTAGAAATCAACAATAGGAAGACCAAGGAAATAAAGTCAAATATACAGAAACTAAATAACACCCTGCTGAAAAACGATTGGGCAGTAGAAGAAATAAAACATGAATTCACAAAGTTCCTAGATACAAACGAGAATAAAAACACAACATGCCAAAATATTGGGGACACTGCAAAAGCAGTGTTGAGAAGACAATTTATTGCAATAAATGCACACATCCAAAAGGAAGAAGAACCAAAATCAATAAATTAACACAGTATCTACCACAATTAGAAACAGACCAACAGAAGGAACCTACAGTTATCAGAAGAAAGGAAATAATAAAGATTAGAGCAGAAATAAATGAGATAGAAAACAGAAAAGCTATAAAAAGAATCTTCTTGAGCTGATCTTTGAAATTTTCTGTTCAGCTCTTGGACCTCTTCAATTCTTCAATTTGCATTAGCTTCTCTACGCTGGAGAGCGAGTTCCAGACTCTCCTCTGACATCCATTTTGACCTTTTCCTTCTTTCTTGTCTGCTTAATGACTTTTTGCTCTCTTCACGTATGATGTTCTTGATGTCATCCCACAACTCTTCTGGTCTTCGGTCTTTAGTGTTTAATGCATTAAATCTGTTCTTCAGATGATCTCCAAATTCAGGTGGGATGAATTCAAAGTCATATTTTGGCTCTTGTAGACTTGTTTTCATTTTCTTCAGCTTCAGTTTGAATTTGCATAT
>NW_006408661.1:186411-189944 GCF_000296735.1 Chrysochloris asiatica
AGCTCATCTGAAACCTGTCCACCATGGGTGACCCTGCTGGTTATTTAAAACACCGGTGGCATAGCCCTCAGAATCACAGCAACTCAAACCACCACAGCACTACAGACAGACGAGTGGTGGCCATTTGGTTTTATGTCTATACTGTCTCTTTAAATTTCGATGTCAAGCTAGATACAATCCTGATATAATCAGATACAATCAAGATGTTCTCTCCTAATCCTATCAATCCTGATACAATCAAGATAAGCTCTCCAAAGATGGCAGCTCCTGGAACAGCTGAGTGTCTTGATCCAGAAAATAATGGATTTCTGGATTCTCCTGCAAATTTCCTGGCTATAAACCCTCTGATCCTCCAAACATACCTTTATATTTGTTCCAGAGTTCCAACGCCATCTCATGAGCCCTCTTGGCCCGGAATTCCGTGTTTTTGTGACCGAGCTCCTCACTACACATCTACCCGATCTGCCATCTTGAAGGTGGAAGGCCTGGTAGTATAATGGTTAAAAATCTGGCTGCGAATCCTGCTGTCAGCAGCTCAAATTCACCAGGCCCTCCGCATGAGAGAGATGAGGCTTTCTGCTCCTTGAAGTTAAACAGCCTTGGAGTCTGGCACATTAACCCATAGCACCACACCAGTACTCCGAATCTTGCTGCTCCAAGATCTTGCTGCTCTGACCTGAATTTAGAGATCATCAGAATAACAGTTTTGATACATTAAACACTAAAGACTGAAGACCAGAAGAATTGTGTGATGACATCAAATTCATCATATATAAAGAAAGCAAAAAGTTATTAAGAAGACAAGAAAGTAGGAAAAGGTCAAAATGGATGACAGAAGAGACACTGAAACCTGATCTCCAGTGTAGAGATGCTAAAGCAAGTTGAAGAAATGAAGAGGTCCAAGAGCTGAACAGAAAATTTCAAAGATCAATTAGAGAAGATAAAGCCAAATATTACCACAAAATGTGCAAAGATCTGGAATCAGAAAACCAAAAAGGAAGCACAAGCTCAGCATTTCTCAAGCTGGGAAACTGAAGAAAAAATTCAAGCTTCAACTTTAGTTATTGAAAGATTCTCTGGGCAAATTATTGAATGATGAAAAAAGCATCAAGAGAAGATGGACGGAATATACAGAGTCACTGTAGCAAAAGGAAATGGGTCATGTTCAACCATTTCAAGAGGTAGCATATTATCAAGAGCCAATGATATTGAAGGAGGAAGTCAAAGATGCTTTGAAGGAATTGGCAAAGAATAAGGCACCAGGGATTTATGGAATAAAACTTGAAATCGTTCAAGAAAGTGGGGCAGCACAGGAGACACTCACTCATCTCTCTCAAGAAATTTGGAAGATGACTATCTGGCTGACTGATTGGAAGAGATCCGTATTTGTGCCCATTCCAAAGAGAGGTGACTGAAAGGAATGAGGAAAACATCGGACAATTTCTTTGATATCACATGTGAGAAAAGTTTTACTAAAGGTAATACAGAAACGGCTACAAGCATATATTGACAATGAACTTCCAGAGGTTCAAGCCGGATTCAGAAGAGGATGTGGAATGAGAGATATCATTGATGATGTCCGATGGATCTTGGCTGAAAGCAGAGAATATCATAAAAATGTTTACCTTTGCTTTATTGACTATGCAAAAGCTTTTGACTGTGTGAATCATGACAAGCTATGGACAACATTACGAAGTATGTGTATTCCAGAACACATAATTGTGCTCATGTTGAATCTGTACCTGGACCAAGAAGCAGTTGTTCAAACAGAACATGGGAACACTGAATGGTTTAAAATTAGGAAAGGTGTGAGACAAGGTTATATTCTTTCACCACACTTATTCAACCTGTATGCTGAGCAAATGACCCAAGAAGCTGGGTTATATGAAGAAACACGTGGTTACATGAAGAAAAATCCATATGCAGATGACACAACCTTCCTTGCTGAAAGTGAAGAGGACTTAAAACATTTACTGATGAAGATCAAAGAGCACAGCCTTCGGTATGGATTACATATCAATGAATAAAGAAACAAAAATCCTCACCACTGGACCAGTAAACAACATTCTTATCAACAAAGAAAATATTGAAGTTGTCAAGGATGTTATTCTTCTTGGATCAACTATCAAAACTCAGGGAAACAGCAGTTAAGAAATCAAAGGACGTAATGCATTTGACAAATCTGCTGCACAAGACCTTTTTAAAGTGTTGAACAACAAAGATGTCTGCTTGAGGATTAAGGTGAGCCTGACCCAAGCCATGGTATTTTCAATAACCTCATATGGATGAGAAAGCTGAACAGTGAATAAGGAAGACAATAGAAGAATTAATGCTTTTGAGTTATGGTGTTGGAGCAGAATATTGAAAGTGCCATGGACTGCCAAAAGAAACAATAGATCCATTTTGGAAGAAGTGCAGCCAGAGTGCTGCTTGGAGGCCAAGATGGACAAACTTTGTCTCTCATACTTCAGACATATTATCAGGAGAGACCAGTCGCTGGAGGAAGACATCATGTTTGGTAAGGTGAAGGGTCAGATAAAAAAAGAAATACCTCCAATGGGATGGTTTGGCCAAGTTTCAGCATCGATGGACTCAAGCGTGGCAACAGTAATGAGGCTAGCTCAAGATCTGGCAGTGTTTCGTTTTGCTGTTCATAAAGTCTCTATGAATAAGCTTGTAGGTCTGCTGGGACTTCCAAGGACCTGCTCCCTGTGCTGTGGGACAATGGTAGGCACAACAGTGGACCATTTGGAGGTGCTCTCCCACCTGCCTAAAGGCATCCAGGCTTGGCAGAGAGGGTGCAACAAGCAATAAAATGAAAGAAAACGTGTAAAAACCTGTCACACCTCTTTTTCCAGATGCTGCTCCCAGGTTTTTAACAGTGTATCACTTTATCAGTCTGTCTGTGGTCCTGCCCTCTGATCTCAGCCCAGTCTGAAAGGCCGCCAGGCTTTACAAGTTTGTATTCAGGGTCTTAAATAGGACTGGTTTATCTGTATAAATCATTCTATATCTGAAACTTGAGGTCCTCTTAGAACTATGTTTGATTGTTAGTAAAATGTATTTCTTGCACTTGTAGAACTCATGAGGCTGCTGACTTTAAGACCAGAAGAAATTCGCACTTTCTCTTCTTTTAAAGAGTTAATATGATCAAGTCAGATATATTCAGGATAATCTTCATTTTCATTAGTTCAAAGTCAAATGATAGCTAACCCAATCACAGAATGACATCTCATTCCATCATTTTCACAAATCATGTCCATATTCAAGGTAAGGTGATTATACAGAATGAGAACAGCAGCACATGGATATCATCTTACAAATCTGCCTACCACAATACCTGAACCATATTATTTAAGATGAAACTATTATGCAAAATGCTATGTAAATAAGTGATAATATATTTGGAATTTAAAACTTTTTCACTTTTTTTTTTTTTTCATTTAATTTTGACTATACAGAAACGGCTACAATCATACATTGACAGAGAACTTCCAGAGGTTCAAGCTGGATTCAGAAGAGGCCGTGGAACG
>NW_006408661.1:190889-192028 GCF_000296735.1 Chrysochloris asiatica
CTTTGAACATATTGTCAGGAGTGAACAGTCACTGGAGAAGGATGTCATGCTGGGTATGATGGAGGGTCAGAGAAAAAGAGGAAGATCCCCAACGAGATGGATTGGCCAGGTGGCATCATTGATGGACTCAAGTGTGGCAGCAGTAGTCAGGTTGGCCCAGGATTGGACATTGTTTTGTTCTGCTGTGCATGGGGTCACTATGAGTCAGTTCCAACTTGATGGCATCTGACAACAACAATTTTTACCAAAAGCAGCCAACTCACAAAGTGATCCATTCATCTCCTGTTTCAGCTGAACTGCCTTATGTAAGCATATCGTTATTTCTCTACAAACTGTAGACAATATCCAAATTGTTTTCTCTATGGGCTAGTTTCTCTTCAGAGTAATAAGTTTAGTAGGAAACACAAGCATATAATTAGCTGATGCTGACTAACATACCCATTCTTTGAGTGATTCAGTGGGCATTTTGTATTTCTCTCTCCATACTCTTTGACAGATGATTCATGCACCACAGAGTAAACCTGTCAAGAAATCAGAGTAGACTTCTCTTTGTGCATAGAATACTGCTGTATGTTGTCATAGAAACCAATTAGAAATTCATTTTTCTTTTCAGTTTTCTACAATCCTTCCTTTGACAATTATTGATAGACAAACACGGGGCTATGTCTTTAGAAGGCTTTATCTTTTTACCTGTTCAGCTAAAGGTATACAAGCTAAAGGATGAATGACAGTTTTTATGACCCTTTGACCACTTTCTTCATCCTTATATTGTTGACAATATGTATCTATTTAAAGGCCCCTTCCTACCCTCATCCTCACTTGAGCAATTTCTTTACATGACCAATACATTTTAATGTGATGGATAGTATCAAACTTGTTTCTAACTGACCCTCAATTGCAATGCTTCTGCAGTATGATGTTAATGGATAATTTTTATTGTTAATAAGATGACTGGGGACTTCCGGTTTGCCAGGGAGGCCAGGCGGTGCAGGTGAGTGGGGGCTCCGGGATGGGAGGTGCAACTCGCGAGTTAAACCTCCCAGGTAGGAACTCACAGTCTCACAGCCCGCGTGAATCTCAGTGTGCCAGAGCCTTAGACCCGCTTCTTTGAGAAATCACTGTGCTAGGAATTACAGGCT
>NW_006408661.1:192128-192667 GCF_000296735.1 Chrysochloris asiatica
GCCTCCAAGGAGCACTCTGGTTGCACTTCTTCCAAAACAGATCTATTGATTCTTTTGGCAGTCCATGGCACTTTCAGTATTCTCCTCCAACACCAAAACTCAAAGGCATCAATTCTCCTATGATCTTCCTTATTCACTGTCCAGATTTCGCATCCATATGAGGTTATTGAAAATACCACGGCTTGGGTCAGGCTCACCTTAGTCCTCAAGCTGACATCTCTGCTCTTCAATACTTTAAAAAGTTCCTGTGCAGCAGATTTGCCCAATGCAATGTGTCATCTGATCTGTTGACTGATGCTTCCGCGAGTGTTGATAGTTGATCCAAGAAGAATGAAGTCCTTAACAACTTCAATCTCTTCTCCATTGATGAGAATGCTGTTTATTGGTCCAGTGGTGAGGATTTTTGTTTTCTTTACATTGAGTTGTAATTCATACAGAAGGCTATGCTCTTTGATCTTCATCAGTAAATATTTTAAGTCCTCTTCATTTTCAGCAAGCAAAGTTGTATCATCTGCATATCGCAGGTTGTTAATAAGTCT
>NW_006408661.1:192767-195822 GCF_000296735.1 Chrysochloris asiatica
CATGAACATAGATGCAAAAATTCTCAACAAAATCCTAGTCAAGAGAATGCAACAGAACATCAAAAAAATAATACATCATGACCAAGTAGGTTTCATAAAAGGGATACAAGGATGGTTCAACATCAGGAAAACAATTGTGTAATCCATCATATAAATAAGAAACAGGAAAAGAACCACACGATCATATCGATTGGTGCAGAAAAGGCATTTGACAAAATCCAACATCCATTCCTCAATATAATCAAGAGCAAATATACAAAACCAAAAGCCTACATCATGCTCAATGGAGAGAAACTGAAAGCCTTCCCTCTGCAAACAGGAACCAGACAAGGATGCCCTTTATTACCTCTCCTATTCAATATTGTGCTGGGAGTTGTAGCCAGAGCTATACGGCATGATAAAGAAATTAAAGGCATCCAAATTGGCAAAGAGGAAGTAAAACTCTCCTTATTTGCAGACGATACAATCCTATACATAGAAAAACCCAAATACTCAGTAAAAAAAAACAAACAATTAGACCTCAACGAAAGATTCAGGAAGTTGGATTTGAACCTCAAAGTTGGCAGTTCAAACTCACCATCTGCTCATTGGAAACACTACAGAGGGTTTCTATGAGTCAGAAGTAAATCAAGGGCACTTAATAACATCAGCAACAACTTTACAAGATGGAGTGACTGAAGTCCCACCCTTTCTCTTATGCAAGGGACCTATATCTTATGGCAGTTGTGACCTATATCCAATGCATCTATGTATGTTCCGGTAAAGCTTTCCCATGTTCTTGATCCTGCATTAGGCTCATTGTCTGGTGTCTAGTTCTTGGAACTTGGCCTGCCAGTTCTGTGATTCACAGCTTTTGCAGTCATGTGTGCCAGTAGCCTGCCACGTGAGCTGTCAATGTTAAGATTCAACAACTTTCACAGCCCTGTGATCCTACAATCTGACCTGCCAATTGTGGTTCTGTCCATCTCTATAACTTCATGAGTCAGGAGAAGCCTCCACTCTGATGCCTGACTCATGGATTTGGGACTTGACAGCCTCCACATCTATGTGAGGCATTTCCTTCATATAAATCTCTCTTTCTCTTTCTCTTTCTATACACTTCACTGGTTTTGCTTCTGTAGAGAACCCAGTCTGAGACACACTTCAAATGGCATTCATTATATATGGCCCAAAGAAATACATTATTGAACTTAAAACGGAAAAAGAGTGCTGTACTTTCATCAGTGTTGAAAGGTTCATATACACAACTTTACTTCAGGCCACAGGTGAAGATTGATATTTGTCATTATTACTACATTTGGAACTCATATTTAGAGCCAAACATATGAGAAAGATTTTCCTTTGAAAGCTTGAGATACAAAAAAAAAAAACCAAAACCAAAACAAAACAAAAAAAACATAGAAACAAAGCTTCTACCTGATATGTTTTAGACAGTATATGTTCTAAGAGGTACAGATCAAATAATAGACTGTCTTATGGTCTAAACAAATTGCTGTGAATATGTTCAGACTAAAAATTTGCAACAAACAACAAAAGTTACAGTATGACATTTAAAGGCAAATCATGGCTAGGTATTCAGGCATTAAACAAGTGGTGGTTAAGAGCACTTTTATCAACTTTTGGGGATGCAATCTGTCTTCACAGTTTACTAAGGTTAAACCTAAGACAGTTATTTTGTATCTTTTCACATTAATACCTAACATTCACATTTGTTGTTTAGAATTCAATTTTAATCTATCGGCAAAGTACCAAAGACAGCATGAATACTCAATATGTGATTGATTTAAAAGCTTAGGTTGACTATTGATTTTCAATAAATGTACACAGGTTGCCAGGTCTTTTCTTCTGTTGTATGTAGTATGGGATATAAAACTGCTGAATATCCCATTCATAATTTCCTGACAAAGTCAATAATATGGGCACATATTATCTATCTAAAACAAGGTTCTAAGTTAATCAGGTGATGGCCTAATTAGCTGTATTCAGAAGATAAGAGGACTTAAAAAGCTGATGAAGATCAACGACCAGGATCTTCAGTATGGGTTGCAACTCAGTTTAAAGAAAACAAGAATCCTCACTGCTGGATCAATAAATAACATCGAGATAAATGGAGAAAAGATTAAAGTTGTCAAATATTTCATTTTTCTTGCATCAACCATAAACACTTACGGGAGCAGTAGTCAGGAAATCAAATGACACATTGCATTAGGCAAATCTCCTGCACAAGAGCTCTTTGTAGTGTTCAAGAGCAAAGATATCAGTTTTTGGACTAAGGTATGCCTAACGTAAGCGATTTTTTTTTTTTTTTTAAATAACCTCATATGCATATAAACGTTGGATAAAGAATAAGGAAGACCATAGAAGAATCGATGCATTTGAGTTATGGTGTTGTAGAAAAATATTAAAAGTACTATGTACTACTGAAAGAACAAACAAATTCAGCCAGAATGCTCTTTCGTAGCCAGAATGGTGAGATTTTGTCTCTCACACTTCAGACATATTATCAGGAGGGACGGTAAAGTGAAAGGGTCAGTGAAAAGACCCTCAACCAGATGTATTAGCACAGTGGCAACAGCATTGGACTCAAGCATTTCAGTGATTGCGAGGATGACAAAGGACTGGGCAGTGTATCATTCTGTTGTGCATAGGGTCTGAGTCGGAACCTACTCAATTGTTGTTGTTGTTAAGTGCTGGAGAGTCGGTTCTGATTCATAGTGACCCTGTACAGGGTTTCCGAGGCTGTAAATCTTTACAGGAGCACAACGCCTCATCTTTCTCCTGCGGAACAGCTGGTAGTTTTGAACTGCTGACCTTAATGTTTGCAGCCCGCTTCATAACCACTACGCTGCCAGAGCTCTGTAGATGAGTACAAATGGTTTATCCATAGTCAAACAAGGAGGCTGATCACTTGATGTGAATTAACTCAGGAACAAATCTCTTATCTGTATTAGCTACTCTAGAGCATCGTATGGCAAAAATAATAATAATAATAATAAGTGTTTTCCTAGTAATTACATTTTCCTAGTTTTACATTCTTTTGGACCAATTTACTTTT
>NW_006408661.1:195922-203130 GCF_000296735.1 Chrysochloris asiatica
ATCTTCTTGAGCTGATCTTTGAAATTTTCTGTTCAGCTCTTGGACCTCTTCAATTCTTCCATTTGCTTTAGCTTCTCTATGCTGGAGAGCAAGTTTCAGAGTCTCCTCTGACATCCATTTTGAACTTTTCCTTCTTTCTTGTTTTCTTAATGACTTTTTGCTCTCTTCATTTATGATGTTCTTGATGTTATCCCACAACTCTTCTGGTAATTGGTCTTTAGTGTTTAATGCATCAAATCTGTTCTTCAGATGATCTCTAAATTCAGGTGGGATAAATTCAAGGTCATATTTTGAATCTTGTAGACTTGTTTTCATTTTCTTCAGTTTCAGTTTGAATTTGCATATCAGTCATTAATGGTCTGTTCCACAGTCTGCCCCTGGCCTTGTCTTCATTGATGAAATGGAGCTTTTCCATCTTCTCCTTCCACAGATGTAGTGAATTTGATTTCTATGTGTTCCATCTGGAGAGGTCCATGTGTACAGTCGTCTGTTATGCTGTCTAAAGAAGGTATTTGAAGTAAACAAATTATTTGTCTTGCAGAAATCTATCATTCGTCCAGCATCATTTCTATCACCAAGTCCAAAACTCTATGAATAGCAGAGAAAGAAACATTAGTGTTCAGGAAAATTAACATAAAATAGGAAGATAGATATTTGTTATAATTAATCACATTAAAAATGTGACAATACAGAGACTTAGTGAGTGTGCTGGGGTAAAAACGTTTATCTTAAACTAAGAGCAAACTACAAGTAGGTGCAGCAATATTACAGAAAATCTTGCAAAATCTAAGTCAAAGATGTAAGTATTTTGTTACCATAAATTCCAAATTTGAAGATGTACCTTAGAAAATCTTATTTCACACATGAGTCAGAACTGACTTAATGGCACCTAACAACAACAGCGACTTACTTGCACAACAAAACAAAATCTGATCCTACAACACCCTCATTAAGGGTCTTCTTTTTACCTGACCCTCCACTTTACCAAGTATAATATCCTTTTCCAGGGTCCCATCCCTTTTTATATCATTTCCAAAGTATGTGAGAGGAAATCCCCTTTCCTCACACAAGAAAATATCACTAACATCCCATGCAAGTAAACATTTGAACAAAAATTGTCCAGTACTGTACCAGCCTCAAAATTGTTGTTCCACTTGAGCTCATTCCTGTGACTGTGCTGTCTAATTGGGTGTATTCCTCTTTTTCATTGAAACTCCACTTAACCAAGCATGCTATCCCTCTCCAGGAACAGGTCCCTCCTGACAACATGTCCAAAGTATGAGAGATGAAGTCTCACCATCCTGGTTTTTAAGGAGTGTTCTGACTACACTTCTTCCAATATAGATTTGTTTGTCTTTATGGTAGTCCATGGTACTTTCAATATTCTTCTACAATGCCATAACTCAAATGCATCAATTATTCTGTGGTATTCTTTATTCATTATACAACTTTCACATGCATATGTTGTTGTTGTTAAGTGCTGTTGTATCGATTCCGACCCGTAGCGAGCCTATATAGGGTTTCCAAGGAGTGACTGGTGAACTGAGCCACCAACCTTGCAGTTCAAACGACTTTGCAGTCTAATGCATTAGCCCACAGTGCCACACCAAGACTCACATGCATATGAGGCTTTTGAAAAACACCATGGCTTGAGTCAGGTGTACCTAAGATCTCAAACTGACATCTTTGCTTCAAAGACATCTTGTACACAGATTTGCTTAATACAATACATCATTTAATTTCTTTGCAACTGCTTCCTTAACTGTTGGATGCAAGCAAAAAGAATTATTTTACAACTTCATCTTTTTTCTCGATTTATCATGATGGAATTTACTGGTCAAGTGGTGAGGATTTTTTTCTTTACATTGGTGCTACCAATACTGATGGCTATAGTCTTGGATCTTCTTAAGTAAATTATTTAAGTTCTCTTGACTTGCACCAAGCAAGGTACTTAAAGAGTCTTCCTCCAATCTTGATGCCACATTCTTCTTTATATAATACAGTTTCTCAGATTATTTGCCCTGTATACAGACTGGATAAGTATGGTGAAAAACTTACCCTGATTTTTAACCCTTCAGTATCCTCTTGTTCTGTATGCATGACTGTTTCTTGTTCCATGTATAGGTTCCTCAGGAGTACAATTAAGTGTTCTGGAGTACTCATTCTTTGCAATGTTGTTTATAGTTTACCATGATCCACACAGTTGAAAGTCTTGCACAATCAATAAAGCTTTCAACCAACTTCCATTTGATATCAGCAATGATATCCCTACTTTCACATCTTTTTCTGAATTCAGCTTGAATTTCTGGCAGTTCTCTGACAATGTAGATAAGTAAATACCTCTAGTGCTTCATTAGCTTTTTGAAAGATTTCAATTTGTTCTCCATCAATTCCTGAAACCTTGTTTCATGCCAGTGCCTTCAGTCCTTAAATACCATTGGTGTTTAATCATATGCTGCCTTTTGAAATCATTGAACATCACTCTTTTTTTTTGTTTGTTTGTTTGTTTGTTACAGTGATTCTGTGTATTCTTTCCATCTTCTTTGGATGATTTCTGTTGCTTAGAGTTAAAATCAACTCAACAGCACATAACAGCAAATAGAAGAATCATACTTTCTTGGAGACTGGAATGCAAAAGTTGGAAACAAAGAAGTAGAATTAGTAGTTGTAAAATATACTGATAGATGAGTGACAGAGGATGAGTTATCTGGAAAACTTTATCATGCCTATGAGGAACATGTACAGAGATAAAGGGCAGTTGTTGATACAGAAAAAGGGGACACTGAATGGTTTAAAATTGGTAAAGCTGTGTGCCAGGATTGTATTCTTTCACCACATTTATTCAATGTATATGCTGAGCAAATAATCCGAGAAACCAGATTATACGAAAAAGAATGTGGTATTTTGACTGGAGGAAGACTCATTAACAATCTGTGATAAGCAAATAATATAACTTTGCTTGGTGAAAGTGAAAAGGACTTAAAATACTTACTGATGAATTTGATGAAGATCAAAGACCACTGTCTTCAGTGTGAGTAGCACCTCAATATAAAGAAAACAAAACTCCTCATCACTGGACAAGTAAATAAATTACATTATGATAAATGGATAAAAGAATGAAGTTGTTAAAGACTTTATTATGCTTGGGTCCACTATCTACACTCATGAAAGCGACAGTCAAGAAATCAAACAATGTATCGCATTAGGCAAATTTTGTGTACAAGACTTCTTTAAACTGTTCAAGAGCAAAGACGTCAGTTTGAAGACTAACGTGCACCTGACCCAAGTCATTGTATTTTCAATAGCTTCATATACATGTGAAAATTGGACAGTGAACAAAGAGAACTGGAAAAATAATTGAGGCATTTGAGTTAAGGTGTTGGAGAAAAATATTAAAAATACCATGGACTGCTAGAAGAACAAACAAATCTGTATTGGAAGAGCTAGAATCAGAATGCTCCTTAGAAGCCAGGATTAAAAAAATTTAGTCTCTCATGCTTTAGACACATTGTCTGGAGGGACCAGTCCTTGTAGAAGGACATCAAACTAGATAAAGGCCTCCAACAAGATGGATTGGTACAATGACAGCAGCAGTGGGTTCAAGCTTAACAAATATTTTGAGGATGGCACAGGATTGGTCATTGTTTAGCTCTGCTGTGTATAAGGTCACTATTTTTCAGAACTGACTTGATGACAAGTAACAACAAAAATATTATATAACCTGTTACCAATAAATTAACAGTATTGACTATTATACACTAATCTGTAAATTCTACCTGTCATGTAAGAAGCTCTAGTAGAGCTGCAGAATAAGCAATGGACTACTATTCTAAACTTCAGGGAATCAAACTCACCAGATATCCTATGGGAGAAATATAGATTGCCTATATTTACAGTAACATTATATGTTGTCATTATGATTTGACTTGGTGGTAGTGGGTTTAGTTTGTCAGTTTGGCAACCTGTAAAGTTAGGCTGTATTGACTGTTCTTGTTTTTAAATGCATCATGTCGGTTAGACTCATAGCGACCTGCTAAATAGCGGCTAGTGGATTTGAACCACTGACATTGCATCTCAAACCGACCTTGTGGCCTGATACATTATCCTGCAATGCCACACCTGTAGAAGATGTAAGATAAGAAAGATAAAATTATGATTGATGTTAGCAATCTTTCTGCACTATGATCATTAATGCTATATGCCAACTTTACTAGGTCATGATTCCCAGTATATTGTTGTTTTCTTCCATTTTTTGATATTGTATAATCATCCTTCATTTTATGTGTTGTAATTCCCACTGCCTATATGTTAAAGAAAAAGGACTTGTATGGGGTATTTATCTAGTCATAGTCCTGGTGTGGTACTGTGGGTTAATGCACCAGACTACAAAGCGGTTTGAACTGCAAGGTCAGTGGTTCAAGCTGACCAGCTGCTCCTTGGAAACCCTACACAGGGTTGCTATGGGTCGGAATTGACTCCATGGCATTTAACTACAATAAAAACAGTTTTACAAAAGGGACTACTGGTGTGGTGCTGTGGGTTGGTGCACTGGACTGCAAGTTGGGTTTGAGTTTCCTGTTCTGGGCTACACCCGGGAGAGTAAGGTAGGGAAAGCTCTGGTGAGAAAGGAGGGGGATCTCATGAAAGAAAAGTTCTTATACCAGAGCCATGGCTTTTGAACTATCATAAGATCTAGTATTTCGGTCTCCCGAACTCACATTTTTGAGAAATCATGCTGCTAAGGAAAAAATGAACATTTTGGGACTCTCCAGCAGATGGCAGGTTGCTCCAGCGACTGCATAATTTAGAGGGTGGGGCTAAGGCCAGCTCTTTCAGAAAGCGGTGTCTCCAGCATGAAGGAAAAAAAAAGGGGGGGGGGACCTTCAACAAAAAAAGCTACAAGAAGCGACATAGCTCACCCCCAAAACCTCCCTGCCCTGGCTTAAGTTCTCAGCAAGATCAACAAGCAGGTCAGTTTACCCATGACACAGAGACAGGGAGACAGGTGGCAACTTTTGATGTCATCTGTCACCCGCCATCCCCAATCTGAAGCCCTACATCTAAGCAGCCCTACCCCCACTCCCAGGTAACAACAGGGGTCTTCCCAGCTACTGTTCTGGCAGGACACAGAACAGAAAAAAGTTAACCAAAGCTGCATCTCTGCTCCAAAGTGGTGATTTCTGTCCATGCATTATATTGCTTCTGCTTTTGATCCTTTTGATCACACAAGCAAATTAGATTAAGCTCTGACTATTCAGAACATACCATGCAGGCAAAAAAAACAATGGGGAGACATATACAAAGCCCTGCAAGTAAAAAAAACTGTCAACCAAGAATTGTTTACCCAGCAAAACTATCAATCAAATATGATGGTGCAATCAGAACATTCCAGGATAAACAGAATCTGAGAGATTTTATCAAAACCAACCCAGCACTCCAAAACATCCTAAAGGAAGTTCTGTGGACAGAGAACCAACAAGAACAGATAACAAACAGAGATTGACAGGTATGACAACACCACCTGGAACACAGCCAACAGATAACGGAGTCCAGAACAGAATGAGACTACTACACTAAACTCAAAGGAATGGGGAGATCAACTGAAGGACAAAAACATATCAATGTCAAAGAAGGGACAAACGCAGCAATGGAAGCCCAGGTGGTGAGGATGCCAGGTAAATTACAGGTTACCATGGAGTATCCTAAATGCAGAGAAAAGTTAGTAGACTACAAGGTAACCCCAAAGAAAGTTAACACTCCACAACATATCATAAAAACGAATTCCCAAGCAGAACAAGCAAACAGAGAAACTAGGAAGAAACCGACCAGAAACAACTCAAAGGACATAAAGCCAATACAAGAAAGAAAGCAGAACCAAAGAACAAACAGCACCACAAAAAAAGTAACATAATGACAGCAATCAATTCATACTTATTGATAATCACATTGAATGTCAATGGATTGAATGCACCAGTAAAGAGACAAAGAGTGGCAGAAGGGATAAGAAAACAAGATTCATCAATATGCTGCCTGCAAGCGACATACCTTACACACAAAGACAAAAACAGACTAAAAGTTAAAGGATGGGGAAAAAAAATTTACCAAGCCAACTGTAACAACAGACAAGCAGGAGTTGCAATACTAATCTCCGACAAAATAGACTTTAAGATAAAACCTAGCATAAGAGAAAAAGAAGGACACTATCTCATGATCAAAGGGTCAATTGAGCAGGATGACATAACCATAATAAACATATATGCTCCCAATGAAAGAGCACCAAGATACATGAAGCAAACCTTAATGGAATTGAAGAAAGAAATAGATAAATCCACAATTATAGTGGGAGATTTCAACACAACACTTCGAAAAAGGATAGAACAACCAGAAAGAAACTCGACAATGCTACAGACGAACTTAACAACTCAATCAACCAACTTGACCTCATAGATGTATACAGAGCATTCTATCCAACAACGGCACAATACACATTCCTCTTCAGTGTGCATGGATCATTTTCCAGAATTGACCACATGTTAGGTCAGAAATGCACAACCATCAAAATTCTATAGAGCGTCTTCTCAGACCACAATGCTATAAAACTAGAAATCAACAATAAGAAAGCCATAACAACAAAGTCGAATACATGGAAACTGAACAACACCCTGCTGAAAAGCGACTGGGTAAAAGAAGAAATTAAATGTAAATTCACAAAGTTCCTAGAAACAAATGAGAATGAAAACACAACATACCAAAATCTTTGGGACATGGCGAAAGCAGTCCTGAGAGGGCAATTTATTGCAATAAATGCACACATCCAAAAAGAGGAAAGAGCCAAAATCAACACATTAACACAGCATCTTCAACAATTAGAAACAGACCAGCAGAGGGAAATAATATAGATAAGAGCAGAAATAAATGAGATGGAAAACCAAAAAACTATAGAAAGAATCAACAAGACGAGAAGCTGGTTCTTTGAAAGGATTAATAAAATTGCAAACCACTGTCAAAACTAACTCAAGAAAAGAGGGAGAGGACACAAATAAATCACATTAGAAACCACACAGGGGAAGTCAGAACAGAACAAAACGAAATCAAAAAGATAATAACAGAATACTACGAAGAGTTGTATTCCAATAAATTCGAAAATTTGGATGAGATGCATACATTTCTAGAAAAACATGACCTACCTAAACTTACTCAGACTGAAG
>NW_006408661.1:209835-235200 GCF_000296735.1 Chrysochloris asiatica
TTTAAAAGCATCTCAAATTCTATTTATGAGACAATGTGCACACTTCCCTTCATTGCCATTTTTTCTCAAC
The DNA here is from genome assembly GCF_000296735.1 of Chrysochloris asiatica. Lineage (NCBI taxonomy): Eukaryota > Metazoa > Chordata > Mammalia > Afrosoricida > Chrysochloridae > Chrysochloris > Chrysochloris asiatica. Next base: position 209,906 of record NW_006408661.1, read on the forward strand.
ATTTTTATTGTGAATCGAGTGAAGGTTTACAGAGCAGATCATCAGTGTTACATTGAACACATCATATTATTTGCTTCTTTACATGTTTGCAGTCCCCTCCATGTACCAACAGTTAACAGCATTTAACTATTACATTCCTCCCTGTGTTTCCTACTATTTTCATCTTTCCTCTGCTATCCTCCCTCTTGTTGTATATTGTCTGCCCTGTCACCTATATCAACATATGTCTGCCCTCAATCTATGAATAATATTCTCTACCAACCCCTGCTCCTCTACCTCTCCTAACCATCATAGTTTGTTTATTTTTTGTTGTTGTTTGAATAATTATATAATTCACAGTTTCAACATGACAGTGGAACACACGTCTTTACCTTCCATCCCAAACAATTTGCTGGAAATGAGTCTCCAGATTGAAGTGTGAAGCTTTTAATATGCTTCCATAATTCTTCTTTTGCTTGAATATGGTACTTCTCTTGGGTCTTTAGTTCACCAAGAGCAGTAGCTCACCCAGGGCTTTGGCCTATTCCCTAACCCACGGGGGTTTGTAGCTCACCTGGGTCTTAGTTCCTCAAGGGTCTTAACTCACCCAGGACCATAGCTTACCAGTGGCCTTCGATCTGAATCTTTTTGGGAGCAGAAAGCCCGCCCATTTTTTTCTCTCCAGGAGTGGCTGGCATGGCAGACTGCCTCTCAAATATTTGTTGAAGTTCCTTCATTGCCTTTTGTTATGCATGGACCTCTTCTGTTTTTCCCCTGACTCTTAAGTAACGGTGGTTATGTGCCGTGGAGTCGGTTCCGACCCATAGTGACCCTGTACAGGATTCCCGAGGCTATAAATCTTTACGGACACAGAAAGCCTCATCTTTCTCCCATGGAACAGCTGGTAGTTTCGAACTGCTGATCTTAAGGTTTGCAGCCCGATTCGTAACCACTACGCTACCAGAGCTCCTTGAATTTTGATTATGTCTCTAGATTTTTTTTTTCCAGACTCATCCTTTCTAACTATCCTAAAAATGTAGATTTTTCACATAGCTCAAGACAATTTTCACTTCTTTCTCCTTAGGCAATCTTGTCCATTCCCATTTTCTTAATTTCCATCAACATACAATATATTCATGAGTTTATTATCTCTACTTCAAGCCGTTCTTCTGAGCTCAAAGTTGCTTTATTCAGCTACCGCCTAGATATCTCGAGTTTCACAAAACATTTTAACAATTAACATGTTATTTCAACTCCTACCCACCAATGAACTAAAACAACAACAACAAAATCACTCTACTTTCAGTATTTTATTTGTCAGTAAATACTATAACTCTTCACTGAGCTTGTTAGTTAGGCACTTACAAGTCATCCTTGATGCTTGACTTCCCTTTAATTCATTCCCCAAGCTCATCTCTAAAGAGACATTCATTTGCTTTTCTTTATTTCCATAAGCCACAATCTAGTCCAAGATGTTGTTAGCGATCTTCTAAATTTCTGAAATAATCCTCTAACTAGTTTACCTAAAAACAAGTTGTTGTTGTTAAGTGCCATTGAGTTGGTTCTGACCCATAGCGTCTCTGTATAGGGTTTCCAAGGATATGCCAGTGAGCTTGAACCGCCAACCTTGCAGTTCAAAGGGCTTTGCAGTCTGGTGCATTAACCCACAGCGCCACACCAGGACTCCATCTAATATAATGAAGGAAACGGTTTTTTCAATGTTAAAATTTTTAGAATGGTTTTCTAGTACACTTAATCATGAGGACAGAAGACTCCTTAAAATGGTCACCAAGCTCATCTTTTATTATGTGTAACCTACTAGCCACGGCACACAACAACAACAACAACAACAACAACCTACTAGCCACAGTGATGTTTTAATTTGCTTTTACACACAGCATCATGTTCCTTACCTAACACAGGACATTTCCACATACTGTCCTTCCTTCCTTGTGACTGAATATTTGCTTTACTTTGTAAGGAAGAGAATTTATATGAGCAGAAATATTTACATGTGTACGTATGCACACATACACACATTATTAAATTAAATTAAGACAAAAAAGAAAGACTATGTTTGCAATGACAGAAAAGAAATTAAATGTCTATACCATGCAAGTGCATTCATAGCCTTTTGAGTAAAATGCATATGGAAAGAAATATCTACAAGGCAAATATTGTGCAAACATTTCTGCCCCTCTTTGTGCAATTGTACAAGTGAGAATCTGTGGAAATTTTAGCCAAGCAAGTTATCTGCTATTATTGGCCAAAGCATATGAATCTTCCACTGTCAGTGTTTCAAACTAATGTCTCTGTAAAGATGTACAAGGGGGTTCAAAAGTTCATGAAAAAATTCATTATCTCTTAATTCCATTTTCCGAAAACTATTTTAAGCCTCTTGGTATTTACCAGGTGAAAAACATTTACCATTTGATCCTAAAGGAAACTAAGTGATGCAACTAAGTAGGTGTTTTTTTTTGTTTTTGTTTTATCATTTTGTGATGATAGCCAAATTTTCTTATTGCATGAAAACAATGCATACAAACCTTAGTAGTGTAGCATAGACACTTTTTATTGATATGATTTCCTTTATATTCCATAGATTAAAATTTTCAATTACTTGGCTCATAGACTCTAGAGTTAGTTGTCGTCAAGGGATTACTGTCCATTAATTTACTCTTCTTCCAGCATTCTAGATTGTGGTGCCTTGAATTTATTTAATACGACTTTTCTATCCAAAGTCTTCTGAAGTCCCACCAAGTGATTGGGTGAGACCATGCAAATAAGGTATTCAGGATTCTAAATTTGGCATGGGTTAGTTTTACACTCCAGATAGATTTAAAAGCAGATACTGAAGATGCAGGAAACATCAAGAAGGAAGCACATGAGTGACACATGAGATCCCTACCTAGAAAAACAGCAACTGCCGAGATGATGGTAGAGGTGATGGCAGAGGTGATGGCAAGAGCCTGCAGCAGAGGCAACAACAGAAGCTGTGGCATGGAGAGATGGAGCAGCTTTGGGCTCTAGTAAATAACTGTTAGTTTCACAGTGGTCATCACTTTTAGCAAAATATGCAAATTTCCACCATTTAAAAATAAGAATGAACTGTAGCTAGAAGATGGGGTAATTCTACACCTTCTTTTCTTTGTTGCCATCTTTGAAACAAGCTGATGGTAAATTTGAATAGCAGTATAATTAATAAAATTCATTCTTTCCTTATTTTTTTATTTATTCTAAATTAAGATTTGGCATTGATCCCATTTGGCCTTGCTAACCAATCAAATGACATAATATTCTAAAAAAAAAAAAAAAACACAACAAAAAACTGTAACAAATGTCTTTATAAAATACATGGATACCTTTAAATATCTAATTAAGCATTAATCACATTTAATGAATTGCTTATAATTAAATAAGAAAATAATACAATAGTCTAACACAATCAATGCTATTTTGATGCCATGATAATATTAGGAAAGGTACACTCCTTTGTGGATTAAATATATTCATTCCATTTCTATAGCAATGTATTTAATGAGTTAAAATTTAGTTTAAAAGCAAGATTATCAATCTATTGGCTGCTTTGGAAAATCTCCAAGTACCTGGACACTACATTCTTTTTTTCTACTTTAAAAGTACTTTCTGTACTCCAAGGATAGGAAATGGGTGATTTATAATTCGTGAATCCTTTGCAACGTTTCTTACTATATTAAGATATATCTCTGCCTAGCCCTAAGGGGGTGGCGAGGGGGAACCTTTTCTCCAAAATATATTTCTCTTGAAATAGGCATTAATTCTGTTGATATTAATGGATCTTTTGATCCAAATAATTTTGATCCAAAAGGATGTAATTTCTTTCAGTACATTCTAGTCCTTCCATTTTTATTTTATCACAGGTAGATTATGAATAGGGCATCTAACTCATCCCACTTATCATAAGTCAGTAAAGGGTTAGGACTGAAAGAGGATTAATATGTCAGTAATTGCTCATCACCAGTTGACATGAGAAATAGTTGGACTGACAGTGGGTTGACAGTTGAACCTCCAGCTAAAAGACAATTTCAGCAAAAAAAGTATTAAAGCTGGGATGACACCTGAAAGACCTCAACTATGCCAGCCTGAGAATGACCAAGGAGCATACCGTACACAAGATTCTTTCAGTATGAGATACGTATAGTGCTTTCTGCTGTTGCTGACTTTATTTTGATGAATTTGAATCTTTTAATTCCCTACAACTGGGGAAAGTTTATACCAATGATTCTTACCTGTACCTAAATACAACATTAACATATTCCCTTGAGTTGTTGCAAGAGAAATATTGTTCTACTGATTTTAACCTGAAAATTATTATAATCTCTCAGAACAATATTTCTCTTGAAGAAAGTGCATCACAATAGGTATTTTTTCAAATATGTACCTGAAACATGTGCTAATATGTATTTATCATCATTTGTTTTGAGTTCATTGTATCATTATATCTATCTTCAATCAGTGATTTAAAATGATCAGATTTGGAAAACAATTTTTTACAAATAAAATGTTTGACTGAGAAAGTGTTTCTTTTTGATTACCAGTGAGATCGCGATGGGAAAAAAAAAATGAAAAGAAAGCATTATTTTTCTAAGGAGTTTGGCTTTCTTTTCTAGTGAGAAATAATACTCTATTTTTGAAAATATGACTGGATCATGGAGAAATCAATCTGATTGCTACTAAAGAAAGAAAAGGGAAAAGATTGGCTATAAAAATCATGTCCTTCTACAGAGGTGGCTTCTACCAAAATGGAAAAGGGTTGTAGATCAAGACTCTACTCTAAAGCTGCACTATGGAGAAGCATGACTAGGTATGCTAAGCAGGTATCTAGGAAGAGCTGTTCATTAAACAATGTGACCTTGGACACTATGCCAATGTTAATCTTGGCACAGCTTGAAAGAGATTGCTGAGTAGGTATTTTAGCAACAACCCAGAAGGATATTGTCTGAGTGATAGAGAAGGTCATGAGAGAAAAAATCCATAGTAGAACATGAAACAATGTAGTGACATTGTGACTGACGGGCCAGAACCCTCAGGTATTATTTTTTTCAGGACTACCCAATTACTTCTGTAATTCAAGGGAGAGGGGAAAGAGGTCAAATAGTGCTTGACATTGGGCCTTATGGCAACCTTGGAAACTGGGTTATTAGAGCTATATTTGCTTTGTTTTGAAAAACCAAAGAATACTGACAAGCATTGCTCTTTGAGTAGTATGTAGCAACTCATTCCAGTTACATTGACAGCAATAACAATTTAATTAATTTCCTGCTTGGTGTTCATATATATTTTGTCTCCAATCCTTGAAAAATCCTTGTTATGTAACTTCCCTATTGATTTTCTTAACTGTTTGCATGTGTCTGCAGTCCTGGTGTGACTGCTAACCAAAAGGACTGTTGTTCAAATCCACCAGCTGTTCCTTGGAAACACTATTGTTGTTAAGTGCCTTGGAGTCTGTTCCAACTCATAGGCATTCTGTATAGGATTTCCAAAGAATGGCTGGTGCTCTGTTTACAATGCCATGCTATTTCTATGATATCAGGAACATGAGAGATTTTAAGCAATAGTCATTGAATAAATGCATGTGCATCAAACTATTTGTAGCCAGGATACATCAAAGAATCTATGACATTTTTACACAGAATTTAAATTGGAATATATATAAGAATAAGAATTTTTAGATTTGAAATAAGAATACTTAACTAGATAGAAATATAAATATGTATCTGAACACATTGTGATATACATGGAGAAATAAGAATATAAGAGTTACAAAAATAAGTATTTCAGTTCCCAGACAAAATGTACTATTTTAAATTCTTCACTTGCAGAAGACTTTTTCTCAAAGTTTTGAAAAATACTTTTATTTTGATAAGATTAGTCAGCCAAATGTATTCTTCTGGCATTTTGAGAGGTATTTTCCTACTGAAATGACTTCTAATGGATAATGAGGATACTTGCCATCATCATTTGGACTGCTGTGCACCATGTTCATAGTTTGTGACTCTGATTGGTGAAGTGTATGTCTTTTTTCTGGCTGACTGGCAGCTGTCACTTGTCAGTGCCATATGTAGGATCAACAGTTTCCCTAACTGTTGAGTACAAAAACTTATCCAAGGCTTCTCAGTGTAAATGTCTTCAAACAAGTATGCTCCCAAGAACCACTTAAAAAACCCAGCTTCTTATGTTTTAGCTGAGGATTGTCTTACATACAGACCAGATGGATTTGCTTGCAGCAAAGGCAAGCTGGTAACAGAAGTAGAAACAGTCAGGCCTAGGATCTCCTTATGAAATCTATTCAGGTACTGAAACACAGTTTTTGGTTGGTTTGGTTTGGTTTTCCCTGCCTTCCTTCAATGCATTGCATTAAAAATCAGTCAAGATTTCCTGTTAATGGACAGAGAAGTATTTTTGACTTTGCCTCCATACTATGAAAGCTGGTATAAGGAATACATAAACACATAGATATAGCCGTGCAGTGCTGTGGGGTAAGCACTGAACTGATAACTGCAATGAGGGGCTGATACAAGCCAGAACTAACTTGACAGCATTTAACAACAACAACAACGACCCAATTAAACTTTATTTCTAAAATAAGCAGAAGTCTTATTTGACTCTGGGTCATATAAGACCTCTGACCTATACGAAACCTATTATTTCACAAATGTCTTAAGTATAGAACTATTACTTCTATGTAATGATCTGTGTTAGACATGAAAAAGAATGTGCTGCTACTGTATCTTTGTGGTGTATACATCTAATGTGAAAGACAGGGAAAAAGCCATTTTGTTCCATATGGTACAACATATTAAGCCTTTTAAGAGTTAGAAGGAGATAGAGATCTATTCTAGGTTCCTTGTCTTTTTTTTTTTTTTTAATGTTTTATTGTGAATTATGTGATAGTTTACATAAGAGAACATTAGCTTTACATTCATCCTATTCATTTCCTATTATTTCCTATTATTTCATTGCCATGGTTACAATCCCCTCCATGCATCATCAACCAACCAAAGCCTGTCCCCTGGTTGTCAGCACTCAGCCCCTCTCCCTCTCTGGGTCTAGAGTTCCCGGCCGATCCATCTCTCTAAGTCATCATCTTTGCCTTCATCTCTGGCATCACTGCTTCTCTGGGTAGGATCCCACACTCTGCTCTTCCCCCTTGATGGTCCTAGGGGCCTCGGCTCCTGGACTGCAAAGTCAACCACTCCACTACTTTTGCTACAAAATGTCTACCTTTACATTTCCAATCCTCATAGTCAGCCCTGATAGCAATTATTCACTTTTTTTTTTTCTAGTTTTAATTTCTCTTCGTTACTTTTTTTTTTTTCTTAAATGATTTATTGTGAATTATGTGATAGTTTACATGGGAGAGCATTAGTTTTACATTCATTCTATCGTATATCGTCTCATTGCCATGGTTACAATCCCCTCCATGCAATCATTCCCCCGTGCCCCCAAGGTCTTCAGCACACAGTCACTCTCCCTCTCTGGGTCTAGAGTCTCCAGCTGCTCCATAGCTCCACATCATCAGCTCCACATCATCATCTCTGGCTCCATTTCCAGCATCACTGCTTCTCTGGATAGGGTCCCGCTCTCTGCTCTTCTCCCTTGATGGTCCTAGGGACCTCTGCTCCTAGACTGAAAAGTCAATCACTCTCCTCCTTGCTATATAACATCCACCTTTACATTTCCAACCCTCACAGTCAGTCCTGATAACAATTATTCACTATTGTATCACAAGAGACCCATCTGCATTTCATTGCATCAGCCCCGCCTAGTCAGATTGAATACTACTCACTGGAGATTCTACCTTCCTCCAGGCCCTCTGGGTCTAGGTTCCCTCTTGAAAGCTTGTAAGCCAGTAACTTCTTGGCCTTTGTAGCCCCCCACCCTAGGTTCCTTGTCTTTTGAAGAAGTAGAATCTGAAATAAAATTTGAAGAATAAGTTGCAAAACTATAAATTATAAGGAAACTATAGTAATAGGGGTTGGCAACCAACTGCCTCTTCTAAGTAGAGTTGATTGTGATGACGTGAAAGGAGTAAAATTCTTGAGACCTACATTTGCTGATGGGGCACAACTCAAAATGAAAAGAAACAGCTGCAAATATCAATTCATAATTGGAACTTGGAATGTACAAAGTATGAATCTAGGAATATTAGAAGTTGAAAAAATGAAATGGAACATATATACAAATAGATATCATGACCATTACTGACCTGAAGTGGACTAGCATTGTCCATTTGAGTACTGTAAACAATTACATGGTTTACTATTCTGAGAATGACAAATAGAAGAAGAATGGCATAGCTTTCATCATCAAAAAGAACATCTTAAAATCTATCTTGAAGAATGACGCTGTCTGTATAGGATAATATCCATATACTTACAAGAATGAAATGTTTGATAAAGTGGAGGGTCAGAAAAAAAGAGGAAGACCCCCAAGGGTTGGACTTGCTCAGTGGAAGCAGCAATGGGCTCAAGCATAGTAATGATTGTGAAATTGATGTATGATTAGACAGTTTTTGTTCTATTATGCTTAGGGCCACTATGAGTTGATCTAATGGCAACAATTACACAAGGAAGACCAGTTAATACCATTATTAGTCAAATTTATGGACCAACCACTAAATACAGTGATGATGAAATTAAAGAATTTTACCAACTTTTTCAGTCTAAAATTGGTTAAACATGTAATCAAGATGTATTGATAATTACTGGTGACTACAATACAAAGTTTGGAAACAAAAAAAGAAGGACCAGTACTTGGAAAATATGGACTTGGTGATAATAATGATGCTGGATATCACAGGATAGAATTTTGTAAGACCAATGATTTCTTCATTGCAAATACCTTTTTAAAATAACATAAAAGATAATTATACACATTGATTTGACCAGATGGAATACAAAGAAATCAAATTGAAATATCTGTAGAAAAAGATGGTGGATAATCTCTATATCATCGTCTAAAACACAAACAGACCATCAACTACTTATAAGCAAGTTCAGAATGAAGCAGAAGAAAACGAAAACATGTCCATAAGAGTCAAAATATGACCTTGAAGATGTTTTTCCTGTATTTAGAGATCATCTGAAGAGCAGATTTGATGCATTAGACACTAACAACTGAAAGCCAAAAGAAAGGTGGGATGATATCAAAAGTAGCATGCAGGAAGAAAGCAAAAAGTCATTAAGAAGTTAAGGAAGAAAGGCTAAAATAGATGTCCAAGAATTCTGAAACTTGCTCACCAGTGTAGAGATGTTAAAGCAAATAGAAAAAATGAAAAAAAGAGTTGAACAGGAAATTTCAAAGGTCACCTAGAGAAGACAAAGTTAAAAAATATAATGAAATATGCAAATATCTGGCATTAGAAAACCAGAAGGGAAGAACATGCTCAGAATTACTCAATCTGAAAGGAAAAATTTAAGTCTTGACTTGTAATACTTCAGGATTCTTTGGGCAAAATATTGAATGCTGCAGAAAACATCAAAAGAAGATGGAAGGAATACACAGAGTCACTCTATCAAATAGAAATGGTTGATATTCAACCATTTCAAGAACTAGCATATAATCAAGAGCCAATGATACTGAAGGAAGAAGTCTAATGTGCACTGAAATTATTGATAAAGAAAAAAGCTTTGAGTTATGATGGAATAAAAATTGAATCTTCCAGTAAAATGATGTGGACTGGAAGTACTCATTCATCAATGTCAGTAAATTTGCAAACTGATTGTGCCAACTCCTAAGAGATATGGCACAATGAATTGCAAAAATCATCAAACAATATCATTAGTATCATATGTGAGTAACATTTTGCTAAAGACAATTTTAAAATAAATGAAACAGTACATTAGCAAGTATCTTCCAGAGGTTGAAGCCAGATTCATATGAGGGATATCATTGCTGACCTCAGATAGATCTTGACTGAAAACAGAGAATACCAGAAAGATTTTTACCTGTGTTTTATTGACTTTGCAAAGACTTTCTACTATGTGGATCATGGGAAATGATGACAACATTGTAGAGAATGAGTATTCCAGAACACTTAATTGTGCTCATGAGTAACCTTTTCATGCATCAAGAGGCATTCACTGGAATAGAACAAGGGGACACTGAATAGTTTAAATTAGAAAAGGTGTGCTCCAGGGTTGTAATCTTTTGCCATACTTATTCAATCTGTATGCTGGTAAATATTCTGAGATGCTTGATTATATGAAAAAGGATGTGGCATTAGGAATGGAGGAAGACTCACTAACAATCTATAATAAACAGATGATACAACCTTGCTTGCTAAAAGAGAAAAGGACTTAAAAGATTCACTGATGAAGACCAAAGAGCACTTCCTTCAGTATGGGTTGCACCTCAATGTAAAGAAAAAAAAAATTCTTACAACTGGAGTAATTAATAGCCTCATGATAAATGGGGGAAATATTGAAGTTGTCAAAGACTTCATTGTCTTAGAGCCACCAGCAACACTCATGGAAGCAGCAATCACAACCTATTGCATTAGACAAGTCTGCTGCACAAAGTCTTTTCGAAAGTGTTCAAGAGGAAAGATGTAAATTTGAGGACAATAGTTGCCTGACCTAAGCCATGATGTTTTTTATAGCTTCATATGGTGCTGTAAGATAAGCACTGGATCACAAGGTTGGTTTGAAATATAAGCTCAGCAGTTCCAATCTACCAGTCGTTCCTCAAAACCACTATATATGTTTGCTGTGAGTTAGAACTGACTCGAATGCACTAAGCAAAAATAACATAGGCAGGTGATAGTTGGACAGTGAATTAGGAAGATCCTAGAATAATTTTTATGAATTATGGTGCTGAAGAAGAATATTAAAGGGACCATGGACTGCAAAAGAAGAAACAAATCTGTGTTGGACGAAGTACCACCAGAACGCTCCATAGAAGCCGGGATGGCCAGACTCTGTCTCTCATACTTTATACATATTATCAAGAGGAACCAGTCCCCAGAGAAAGACATCATGATTTGTAAAGTGGAAGGACAGTGAAAAATAAGGAGACCCCCAACAAGATGGATTGACATAGTTGCTCATGTGTAGAAACAGTTGTGAGGATGGTATAAGACAAGGCAGAGTTTAGTTGTTTTATACATAGGGTCACTACGGATTGGAATCTACTCGAGGACACCTAAAAGCAACAACAAGGGATAGTAAAGAACAAAATCAGAAAGGAAAAGATGAAAGATCATGTTTAAGGAAAGGTCATTATGACTTGCACTTTAACAACACAGAGGAGTTTGTTTCAGATTGCGTAAGGCCTTGAATGTAAGATTTGTGAGTTTGTGCTTAGTTTTTCAATTATTTAGGGTTCAATTAATTTTCAGCTCTTCTATTACCAGCATTTCTACCCTTTACTGTTGGGTTGTTTTTAACTCACAGCCACCTGTAAAACAGAGTAGACCCTCCCTGTATGGTGTCAAAAACTGATTTTCTGTTGTTGTTGTTTAGTTTTTTTCTCATTTCTTAAGTAGCTAGACATGCTTTGGGAGCTTTATTTTTAAGCAGTGAGGGAATATAGGAATTTAGCAACAAAAAAAAAAAGTAATTTAAACTTTGTATTATGAAGATTAACATACAAGATGCCAGTATTTTGTATAAAAGGACAGAGAGTTTGAAAGCAGGGAGAATAGTCAGGAATAATTAAAATGATTGAGTGAGGACTTGTATCAAAGTATTGGAAAGTAAGAATAAATCTTTCAAAAGTGGAAAACACAACCAAAACATTTCAAAATGCATACGAAAGGTAGCTAATCACTGGGATGACTGAAGAATACAGGAAAGAAAGAATCAAGGAATATTTCGCGGGTCAACTCTGGATAACTAAAAAAAGTCTGCTGGCATCAAATCAATTCCGATTCATGGTAACCTTGGAGGACAGGGTAGGGCTGCTCCTTAGGGTTTCTAAGATGGATAACCAAGAAAATAGTATTTATAAATAAAGAAATAGTAATGAAAGTTGTTGTTGTTATGTGCCGTGGAGTTGGTTCCGACTCATAGCGACCCAGGTAGATTAATTTAGCCTTGAATATAGGAGAAAGTTGATTAATTTAGCCTTGAATATAGGAGAAAGATGAGGTGTTCTGTGACCCAAGTAGATTATGTGAATTTCTACAGAAATTTGATTAATTTAGCCTTGAATATAAGAGAAAGATGAGGTGTTCTGCTCCCATAAAGTTTTACAGCCTCAGAAACCACCTATGAGTCAGAAACCGCTATGAGTCAGAACCGACTCCAGGGCACACAGCTTCCATCACCATTACGACATAAAAAGAATTCTGGTAGCGTAGTGTTTACAAGTCGGGCTGCTAACCTCAAGGTCGGTAGTTCGAAACTACTAGCCATTACGCAGCAGAAAGATGAGGTTTTCGGCTCTTGTAAAGATTTGCAGCCTCGGAACACCTATTCAGGATGGCTATGAGTTGGAATCGACTCCACGGCATACCACTACCACCACCATTATGACATAAACTCAAAAAAAAAAAAAAAAGTTGAATTTGATAGCATAAAACATTCTCTACACATATAAAGTCTCTTATCATAGAGAGCTTCATCATGGGCCTATCTAATGGATGTTATCTAACTCTTTTATATTAAATTACCAAATCATTATTTATAATATTACACTAGCAATTATACTAACAATCTTACTGGACCATTCATCAGCCCAAAATAATATTAATTCTCTTGTTTACTTTATAATATCAAGTACAGAGAAGACTAGATGTGATAAGAAATATCAAGAGTAGACTTAAGCCATGATTTTCAAGTAATTGTTACTGCTGTTAATACCTTTGTATCAGTTCTGACTTAAAATGACCATGTATAGGGTTTATGAAGCTTTAAATCTTTGTAGAAGAAAGTCTCATCTTTCTTCCGTGAAGAGACTAGTAGGCTTGAATCACTGACCTTGTAATTTGCATTTCAGTGGGTACCCTATGGAGCTACCACATTCCCTTTCATGTAGCATCATTTGTTAAATGTCAGTTATTATTGCTTTAGAGATTAATGGCTATCTCCTGGTTTAAATTACAGTACATTTTATTACTGATAGATATCAATTGATGTGAAATTATAAAAGCTACATCATTCTAAATCATATTTAATAAATCAGGACATATGTTTTGATAAAGAATAAAGATGAAATCCTGTTAAATCATGAATCTCATAATTACTGCTTGCATGGGAATAAAATGCTAGGTTAGATCTTCAGAATTTATATTTTTTATTTGCAGATATTGATGATTTCACTTAGTAATCAAATTTAATTATAAATCAAGACCTAGGGACATTTACATTTTCCAAGTGACAAAGGGTGTGGGTAATAAAATGCCATTTTAAATGTTTTAATTGCATAATAATTTACAGCATTTAAATATGACATGTTTTTTTTAAGAATTTACAGAAAATCTAAGGATAAGTGTGAATGAGCTCCTCTAGTATCTATATCTTATGGATACTCCTTTAGTATGTTGTTATTAAGTGCTATGGAGTCAGTTCTGACTTCTATTGACCCTGTATAGGATTTATGAATCGTGTCTCATGGATTTGAATTGCTGACCTTGTGATTACTAGTTAAGTGCTTGTCCTTCAACACTGCACCAGAACTACTAGGTCAGTTTAATAAATAGGGTGCCTAATTCTTCATCAGAATTTCCAATAATTCAGAGCTCTAGTTAGAGGAAGGAAGTTCCATATCCAATATACCATTTGGTCCTTTAGTGTGTGTCATGTGGGGCATACATAGGTATGATCATAATATTAAAACCTAGAATGGGAAACTAAATTTTGGGAAACTTGATTGATGATGCTGTTTGTTATGTACTCAAACCTTCCCTGTTTACCATGTAAGTAGTAAATGCCTTTTAATCATGTCATTAGAAAAGTGTTTGGTCTATGTTTGCTATTCACAATGCAAAAGAAAAATAAAATCATTTAATTGGGATTCAAGTTAAAGTATTCCTGTGAATCTATTATTGAAAGAGTTAAAACTACATTTTATTTTTTTTTTTTTTTTTGGACCATCGAAATTGGGAAGGAGGTGAGTTTTGTATCTGCATTGGTACAGAGCCTGGCAAGAGTCATCAAACATTTAAGAAAGAATGATTGAGATCAAATGAGCAATAAATATCTACTCATTTTTCCACTTTGTTTTTGTTGTTGGTAAGTGCCATCAACTTGTTTCTGACTGATGTTGTTAGGTGCCATCGAGTTGGTACCAACTCACAGGGACTCTATGTACAACAGAACAAAATAGTTTCCAGTCCTGGGCCACCCTCACAATGATTGCTATGCATGAATCCATTGCTGCTGCCACTGTGCCAGTCTATCTCATTGGGATTTTTTTAATCTGACACTCCACTTTACCAAACATGATATCCTTCTCCAGGGACTGGTCCCTCCTGATAATATAGCTGAAGTATGAGAGATGAAGTCGGGCCACCCTGGGTTCCAAGGATCACTCTGGCTGTTCATCTTCCAAAACAGTTCGATTTATTCCTTTGGCAGTCCATGGTACTTTGAATATTCCACTCCAACACCATAACTCAAATACATCAATTCTTCCATAGTCATCTTTATTCACTATCCAATTTTTCCATGCATATGAGGCTACTGAAAATATTTGGATGAGATGTACCTTAGTTCTCAAACTGACATCTTTGCTCTTAAAGAGGTTTTGTGTAGCAGATTTGCTCAATGTACTACATCATTTGATTTCTTGACTGCTGCGTACATGAGTGTTAATGGTTGATCTGAGCAAAATGAAGTGTTTAAAAACTTCAGTCTTTTCTCCACTAATATGGATGTTGTTTGTTGGTCCAGGGGTGAGGAATTGTGTTTTCTTTACATTGATGTGCAACTCATAGCAAAGGCTGTGGTTGCTGATCTTCATCAATAACGTTTTTAATTCCTCTTCACTTTCAGCAAGCAAGGATGCATGTATCATTTGCATATCAGAGATTGCTAATTAATCTTCCTCCAATCCTGATACCACATTTTAAAAAAGTATAATCCAGCTTCTTGGATTACTTGGTAAGCATACAGATTGAATGAATATGGAAAGGATATAGCTCTGGTAGTGTAGTGGTTATGAATTGGGCTGTGAACCTTAAGGCCAGCAGTTCAAAACTACCAGCCACTCCGCGGGTGAAAGATGAGGCGTTCTGCTCCCGTAAAGATTTACAGCTTCAGAAACCCTGTACAGGGTTGCTATGGGTTGGAACCGACTCGACAGCAATTAACAACAACAACAATAGCCCTGAAACACTCCTTTCCTAATTTTAAACCATCCAGTGTTCTTTTGTTCTGTTCTAACAAATGCCTCTATAGTACCACACCAAGCATAAATTCATAGCAAAGGAAATTTCTTACTATGCTAAAACTCAAGTTCATTATGATAAACCCAGGAAAGTTCAATCCTAATTCTCCTACCAAAGTGAAATTGCATCACTCACACACAGAATATAAACATCTTACAATACAATAACTGAGTATTACAGAGTGTTGAGTTCATACTGAGAAGATTTACCTTCTTTGAATTTTCTTGAGCCTGTGGCACTGTGGGTTAATGCATTGGACTGCAATATCAGCTTGACAGCAAGGTTGGCAGTTCAAGCTCACCAGCCAATTCCTCAGAAACCCTATACATAGTTGCCATTAGTCAGAACTAACTGGACAGCAGTTAACAACAACAGCAATTCCTAATGACTAGGAAGCTCTTTACATTTGGGCAAATGGGAGGTTAAAAAAGTTATCAGTCCTGAATTATAAGAAAGGCTCTTTAAAAGGCAACTTCTTTCTTTTTTCATTGAAGATTTTATGCCAATTCTTACTCAGCTTGACACTATCCTTAGGCCAGCTTGGTAAGCAATTCAAGGTTAGCAAAACATTTCTTTTTCTGGACCAAAGAGTCAGTTAGTTTGAGAACAAAATAATTTAGTAATCATAGTTGTGACCTCCAATTACCTAATCTAAGGTCTGAAGTTGCAGTCTGAATGTAAGTAGGGTAATAGAAATAAAACATTTTTCAATTCAGTCCTGAGATATTTTTTGTTACTGTCAATCTGCATTCTGGTTTTGATGTGATGTTCTAACTTAAGAGAATAATCAAAGATAAAGGGATGGATTCATAATAATGGAAAGTGATCCAAAATAGATGAATAGAGAGATGGAGACAATGCAAAAGCAGAAAATACAAATGAAAAGAGGAAATTGGCTAAGAATTTATCAGGTTGTGGGGGAAAAATGGAGAAATGTAGGGCTAAAAACATCAAGAGAAGATAATGGAAACAAGCTGATAGATTGTCAAGATAAAGAAATTCAGATCATATTCACTAACTGAAAAGTCCTGTGGGCTGGAGAGACAAAGTGAAATACTATAAATTTGCTTAGGGATAATAAGCATCCCCAGCAGTCTTTAATGGATGGCTTTATTGAACTACGCTGAGTCTACAAACCAAAAATTTGTATATTAAGAATTAACAACCCAACTCTTTAGGTTTACTATAATGCACAGCCCAATTAAAATATGTGTGCATCAGTTAAGAAGTGGAAGAGTCTCAACAAGGTGAATGACACAATGACTATAACAATAAGATCAAACATAGCAAGGATAATGAGGATGCTGCCCGACCAGGCAGTGCTTTTATGTGTTGTGTATATAGTGGCTATAAATTGAAACAGACTCAGCAGCACCTAACAATGTATATATAGATATATATACACATATTTACATTATAGGAGTTCTTCAACTACAAAGTATAGTGGTAATATCATAGTCAATTCTGTTTTCTGTGTCCCTGACAGCATTTGTTCATCTCCTTAGCTTTCATTGCTGATTGTGGCTTCCAGTTGACTTCCAGTCATCTGGCTTCCAGTCATCCTACTTATATGGACATTAGGAGCCTCAAGCAACATCCCAGAACAAAGTACCGATTAACCTTGGGCAGGGAGAATAAAACATATATATCACATTCAAAACAGAAAAGTAGTCACTGTTCTAATGTACATGTGATTTTACTGATTCAATCCTATTTTATCGAATATGGTAAATGTGGTTTCTGAGCTCAGATTATGTGTAATTTCTTGAAATTCTCATTGATAGTAATATGGGTGAGCATCATATTAAGTGCAGTTACATTAATAACTGCAGCAGCCATTGTGGTCTTACATTTTTGTTGTTGTTGTTATTGTTATGTGCCATCAAGTCGGTACCAACCCATAGCAACCTTATGTACAGCAGAACAAAACACTGCCTGATCCTGGGCCAACCTCACCACTGTTGCCACACTTGAGTCCATTGATGATGCCACTTGGCCAATCCATCTTGTTGGGGGTCTTCCTCTTTTTGTCTGACCCTCTACCTTACCAAACATGATATCCTTCTCCAGTAACTGGTCCCTCCTGAAAATATGTCCAAAGTATGAGATGAAGTGTGGCCATCTTTGCCTCCAAGGAGCACTCTGGATGCACTTCTTCCAAAATGGATCTATTTGTTCTTTTGGCAGCCTATAGTATTTTCAATATTCTCCTCCAACACTATAACTCAAAAGCATCAATTCTACAGTCTTCCTTATTCACTGTCTAGCTTTCGCATACATATGAGGTTATTGAAAATATCAAGGCTTGGGTCAGGCACACCTTAGTCCTCAAGCTGACATCTTTGCTATTCAACATTTTCAAAAGGTCTTGTGCAGCAGATTTGCCTAATGCAATACGTTGTTTGATTTCTTGACTGCTGCTTCTGTGAGTGTTGATAGTAGTTACACTAAACTTATTTAAATATAAAAGTGATGACTCTTTAGTCTCTGTGGAGGATATAGAAGTGAGCATAGCTAATTTCAACTATCAAGATCTGCACAGAGTTGAGATTGTATGATACTAAACTATTTCCGGACTCAGAAGGAGTCTTGGAATACACACTAATGTTGACAAGTAAATGCTATTCCTATTACCCCTTTGAAAATATCTGTAGTAAATGTGGATTTAATTACTAAAATATGCTGTCTCTTTGTAACTTGCACAATGGAAAACACTAACCTAACTTTTTACCAGTTACCAATTCATTTTATTTAAGAGAAGGAAGCATGACAAATGACAAAATTGATTAGGAAAGTAAATAGCTGGCACTTTAATAGAAGTGGCCTCTTGCCGTCGAGAATGGAGTTCATTACTTGCCTGTTTTCAAAGAATCAGATGAAGCCAATAAAGCACTCTGTGCAATTTTCCAATCACTTCTTATTGAGTATACAGTTTCCTTATGTGATCAAGTGCCAGACAACTATCAGGGTGTATGTGCTATTTGGAGGTACTTTAGATGTGGAAAATACTTTTATTTTTGAAATTTACATTTGCTCTTTTCCCATTTTCTGTCCTTTGTTTTGGCATTTTAAACTAGTAAAGCCAGCCAGCTCAGTAGCATTTCTATTGCTCCATGGAAACATATGGTTCATAAAATAAAAAATTAAAAAAAAACACTACAGGGTTTAAATACATTTAAAATGACATTGTTGTTGTTGTTGTTGTTTAGTGCCATCAAGTCAGTTCCAATCCACAGCAACCCTGTATAGGGTTTCCAAGGAGCAACTGGTGAGCTTGAACTGCTGACTTTGTTGTATAAATTGACTTTGCAGTCCAGCGCATTACTGCTATTCAATATATCAGACTTTGTGGCTTCTCCTCTAGGTCAATGTCAGATTATCCAATAATCAAGGTAAACAGAGGCATATTTATGCTTACTTATTAATCTGTAGTGAGTGATTTCCATTTTTTTCATTACTTCAAATATTCTGCTTCTAAGTATGGCTGACATCTGTCTCTTTCTTAGCTCCACAGCACTTTTATGCTGAATCAAAGATACTTCATAAATTTCCAGCCCCTGACAGAGATGGCGCACCGAGTAAGCAAGGTAACCATAGGATTATTAGTGCTTACTTACTCATCTGTAGTGAACATGCAAAACTGTTCACTACAGATGAGTAAGCAAACATAAGAAACCTCATGCTTACTTGCTTATTGGGCAATACGCTCCTAGTAAACTTTGATCTTAGTAATAATAAAGAAATTCTATGCCATGTCCTGTTGCTAAAAGTTTCAGGGCTGTTTAACTTTACATTTAGGGTCTACAATATCTTTTTGAACCTTGATTATTCACCATGAGAAGTATGTATCATATATTATTTTGTCCAATGACACAATCAAATTTATTCAGCTTCTTTCTTTGTGGGTAAGAAATACCTTATCATGAAGCTTATATTTAATAGCTTTCCTGGAGTCCTGGTGTGGCACTGTGGGTTAATGCATCCTAATTCAAAGCCATTTGAGCTTCAAGGTTGATAGTTCAAGCTCACTAGCTGCTCCTCAGAAACCCTATACAGGGTCGCTATGGATTGGAATATACTCAATGGCACTTAACAACAACAATGACATTATATACAACAGAACGTTATATCGCTTTTCCAGACATTTTTGTTTTTGAAATAGTATTTTAAATTTTTATGAAACTATAATAGGAGGTTGAAAAGAAAAAGGTCACTGTTTATATATTGATGTGGAGTTAATAGATTGAATATTTCATCATGGGTTTGCAGCACATTGACTCTGGTAAAATCTCATTGATGGAATATATATAGCTAAAGCAGAGTAATGTTACCTAATTATTGAATAACATTATTTAATAAAATGACAAATTTAAAAATGGGACTCTTTGTACTATATACTACGAAGATTCCTGTTTTTAAAACTGTCTATAAATATGTATTATATAAAGGTGTTCTGGTAGTGTAGTGGTTATGAGTCAGGCTGCTAATCTCACGATTCAGAAGTGAGAAAATACCAGTGGTTCTGCGGGAGAAAGATGAGGCTTCTGCTCCTGGAAAGAATAACAGCCTCAAACATCCTATACAGGGTTGCTAAGAGTTGGAACTGACTCCACGACACATAACCATCACCAGTGCTGTGTAGATTTGACACTTAAGAGAAAAAATACTTATGTAACAATGCATTTTTTTTTAGGTATTAAAAAGGGAATTTTTATTGAGGGCAAAAGGATGCAAATAATATAAAAATCAAAAGCTTATCTGGCATTGAATTGACTTTTCTTTCTCTACTTTTCAAATGGGATGGATTTTATTTGTACACATTCTCAAGGGTCCCGATCTGCTCGTGAAATCCTTACACAGGGGAAAGCAGTAGGGCAGATTCCTTAAGCAGCTCTTTGGGATAACTCTTATCAGGGTGAGAGTGATTCCTCAACTCTGCCTACTTCTACTTTTTTTCCCTTCTGTTTCATGTGTACTACAAAATAGTCATTGCATGCGATGGTGAGCCCAGCAATGAGAGAAAGAACGCTCTGGAAGCCTATTTTGCCATCTCGGCACTGGTCCAGGTCCTTCATTATTTTGTCAACAGCCAGAGGGTCTTTTTGGTTTTCCAAAAATCCAGGGAACTCCTTTTCCATGAGTACTCTCAGGTCCTCCTTCGTTAAGTAGCATTTATATCCAGCAAATCTGTGAAACGTGGACATCATTATTTCCATCGCATGTTCCATTTGAGATAGCATTTTGGTGAGGTCTGTTATAATCTTGGCTTGGAGACGTGAGGCGGATGCTCAGCGAGCTGGGACGCAGGGCCAGTGAGGCGAGCACCGCAGGTGGGGGCCTGTATCAATGCATTCTTCTCTCTGAAGTACAAGTATTTACACACTTATATCAAAACTGTGAATATTTACACCTAAATAAATTTAAATTCATATTCCAAAGCTGTATTTTAGTAGACTTATCAGAGATATGAAAGATATTGTTATTAAGTGCCATCAAGTCAGTTCTGACCCATACATCACTGCATAGGGTTTCTGAGGAGCTGCTGGTGAGCTTGAATGCCCGACTTTTCAGTTTAAACTGACTTTGCAATCCAGTGCATCAACCCAGAACATCATATCAGGACTCCATGAAGTATATTAGAGATATGTTAACTGAAGTGCAAAAGAAGTTAAGTGAAAGTTATGACTAAAAGAAGAGCTAGAGGATAATCAAAAAGATCAAACATATCCTATAAGAAATGGTAGTCAGGATCCTATTGAGTTTCTGTCTACTTTAGTGAATATTGATCATTGTCTAATTCCTAGGCAATCTTAGTGATATTTAGACCTTCTTTGATTTCTGTCATCAAAATCTTGTAATTTTCAATATATAGATTCTGAACAGAGTCCTGGTGTGGTACTGTAGGAGAAGCACTGGAATTCTAACCTCTATGCCAGTGGTTCAAATCCTATATAGGGTCACTCTGAGATATAATGGACTCACTGGAAACCAACAACAAGAAGAACAATTTAATAGTTAAGGAGCCTAAATTCTGATCATTGACTCAAAAAATGATTTTTCACTTTTTTATTATCATTAGATGAGATTAGAAGGCTAGAGGGGTTTGGTGGTGGTAGTGGTTGTGTGCCGCGGAGTCGGTTCTGACTCATAGCGATCCTGTTGTACTGGATCTATAAATCTCTACGGGAGGAGAAATTCCCATCTTTCTTTCAAGGAACAGCTGGAAGTTTAGAACTTTTGACCTTGAGGTTAGCAGTCTTACTCGTACCTACTATGCTACCAGAGCTAGAATGGCGTAAATGCCTTTCCTCCAGGTGGGATAAACCTGTATTAAAGCTGTTTCCCTTTGAATTAATCTTTGCTATGGACATATTTCACAAAGACATTTTCTCCACCCCTACCAGAACTACAAGGGGCTCTTCAAGAAAACTTGTTGTTGTTGTTGTTAAGTGCCGTCGAGTCTGTTCCGACCCATAGCGACCCTGTACAGGGTTTCCGAGGGTGTAAATCTTTACAGGAGTAGAAAGCCTCATCTTTCTCCCGCGGAGCAGCTGGTAGTTTCGAACCGCTGACCTTAAGGTTCGCAGCCCGATTCGTAGCCACTACGCTACCAGAGCTCCTTTCAAGAAAACTTATGCATGTGTAAAATGGTCTGGCAAGGTCCTCTGACCTCCTCTAACTTCATGAAGAGAGAGGAGAATCAAGATCAACAGACCAAGGTTGATTGCAATGAAGTGGAAGTCAGACATACTTCCTCTTAACCAGTTCTGACATCAGCCATCCCTCCCATGACACTCTATTTCTCTGTTGGGTTTGATCATTCTTTGTAATGGCCATACAAAAGTTGGATTATACTTAAAATTATGGGGTGTAGTAGGGACACAACTGTCTACAATTCAAGATGAGAAAACTTAGGATATATTTCTTTATAAGGAGAGCTTCTTCTCAACCTTTGATAGAGGGCTCATTTGTTAGTCTGTGTCACTGTGCAGGCTAGTGTTACAAAGACTTTTCAGTTCTGACAACATTTGCTTAGAGGTTATCCACTCCTCTAGTAAGCCTCTTGCTCTTTGCCACTTTAGTTCTCTCACTCAGTAAGCCAAGAATCTCAACAAGCCAGCTGCTGCTGAGTCTCCTGGGTTTGCTACCACTGTTTTTTGCCATGTTCTCTCACTGTCTTCCTTGTCACACCCTCTCTTCCTCTTTCTCTGTCTTCTATGTCAAGGAGGTTTCCAAAAAGAGAACCTGAGTCGAAAGGATACACTTTGCATCCATCTCTTCTGAGTCCCCCTTTCCTACCTCTGGGATGGGTCATTTTAAGCCAAGCAGGATCATAAAATAACCAATCCCTCCATTAGGGAATACATCTTATTTGCATAGTCTCATGCCCACAGAAGTGCTATACACCTTATTTGTATTATTAACAAGGTTTCCAATTCTCTTGGTAGGCTATAATCATCTTATTACATGTGTCTACCCACTCACATGGTAGGAGTCACAAGCCTATGTTGAGAAAGACCATATAAATATTATTCATTGCCCTTCAGCATTCATAGTGTTAAAAGCAATGAAAATATTGGGAGACCCTAATATTGTAGCGCCCAGGTGTTTCTCATTCCCAAAATAGCCAAATCAAATTTCAGCAATTCATCAAGATTTCCATTTAAATATTCTCACCAATATTCCTGTCAGAAAAACTAGCAAATCGGTGTTGATGTAAGTATAGACAGAATGTTCATTAGAAGTGAGGTTTGTGAGATACTGTCTTGCTTATTTAGAATACATCAGCAGGGAAGACAATTTGCTAGAAAGGGACATCGTATTTGGAAAGTAGAAAGCTAATGAAAATGCAGGAAATCCTCAATGAGATGTATTAGCATAGTAGTTGCAACAATGGACTCAAAAATATCAGTAATTGTGAGGATGGTACAGGACGAGGCACTGCATAAGGTCACCATCAGTCAGAATTCAATTAATGACAACTCTGGTAGCGTAGTGGTTAAGAATCGGGCTGCAAACCTTAAGGTCAGCGGTTCGAAACTACCAGCTGCTCCGCAGGAGAAAGATGAGGGTTTCTACTCCCGTAAAGATTTACACCCTCGGGAACCCTGTACAGGGTCGCTATGGGTCGGAACAGACTCGACGGCACTTAACAACAACAACAACAATAAACAATATCACCAGTTTTTTTTGTTGTTGTTGTTGTTGTTTCAGCAACTTCTAATTCATGTATATACATCTCTACTGTGACTGTCTAGATTTACATGTATTTCTAGATTTCAGGGTGTTGATAATCATACCAATTATTGCATATGTAACTATAAGTTCCATCCTATCCATGACTCCAGAAATGTACTGGTCCTTCATATAACCAATTTTACCAAAGTTCCTAATAGATAACAACAGGATCACTGCTTTATTGTTCATTGGGGTCTGACTCAGACTCTCCTAATTAGCCTGTACATTGTTGAAATCTTTTGGTTCCTGTTATCTAAATGGCAAATTTAGAGCCCAATAATTGAATGTCTCAAAAGATATTTTATAAATATCACCGTTCATGATCTTCAGCAGTTTTATTCTTAGGGGTACACAGTTTACATTAATCAAACATATTCTAGAAAAGGCTCACTACTTTTTCTATAACCATGCCAAAAACCATACACACACAAAATGCAATCTTACTTCAATTCCTTCCCTTATGTTATGATAGCCTAGTAGAATCTTGGCTTGAAAGAGAAATAAAAATATTCAAGGAAATTAATCTGCCAACGTCTAAGTTGTCCGTCCCTTTCAATTTTATACCACTTGTCTGTCAGTTGTATTACTGTGGTAGTTTATGAGTTGCTGTGATTCTATGCCACAGGTATTATAAATACCAGTAGGGTCACCCATGCTGGACAGGTTTCAGATGAGTTTCCAGACGAAGACAGACTAGGAAGAAGGAGAGACAAACTACTTCCAAATAATTAGTCACTGAAAATCTTATGAATAGCAGAGAAACACTGTCAGATATAGTGCCAGAAAATGGGCCCCTCAGGTTGGAAGTCACTCAAAATACTACTGGGGAAAAGCTGCTTCCTCAAAGTACAGTTCACAGTGGTGATGTGAATGAAGCAAAACCCTCAGGACCTTCATTTGCTGATGGGGCACAACTCAAAATGAAGAGCAACAGCTGTAACATCAATTAATAATTAGAATATGGAATTATGAAGTATGAATCTAGGAAAATTAGAAATTGTCAAAAATGAAATGGAACACATAAGCTTGATACCATGGGTATTAGTGAGTTGAAATGAACTGGTATTGGCCATTTTGAATCTGACAACCACATAGTTTACTATGCCAGGAATGACAAATAGTAGAGGAAAGATGCTGCATTCATTGTTAAAAAAAAATTATCAAGATTTTTCATGAGGTACAATATTGTCTATGATAGGATAATATCCATGTGCCTACAGGAAAGACCAGTTAACACAACTATTATTCAAATTTACACACCAACCACTAAAACCAGTGAGGATGAAATAGAAGAATTCTACAAAATTCTTCAGTCTGAAACTGATAAAACATGCAATCCATCTATACTGACAATCACGGGCAATTGTAATACAAAGGTTGGAAACAAAGAGGAAGGATCAGTAGTTGGAAAATATGGCCTTGGTGATAGAAGTGATGCTGGAGATGACATGATAGAATTCTGCAAAATGATTTGTTAATTTCAAATACTTTTTTTAAACAACATAAGAGACAACTATACACATGTACCTCACCAGATGGAATAAACAGAAATCAAATTCACTACATCTGTGGAAAGAGAAGGTGGAAAAGCTGCATATCATCATCCAAAACAAGATCGAGGCAGATTGTGTAACAGACCATCAGTTTCTCATATGCAAATTCCGACTGAACTGAAGAAACTGAGAACAAGTCCACAAGAGCCAAA
>NW_006408661.1:235603-236840 GCF_000296735.1 Chrysochloris asiatica
ATTTTCTGGTCAAATTATTGAATGATGCAGAAAGCATCTAAAGAAGATGGGAGGAATACACATAGTCACAGCACCAAAGTAAATGCTTGATGTTCAACCATTTTAAGAGGTACCATATGATCAAGAGCCAATGATACTGAAGGAGGAAGTCCAAGGTGCATTGAAGGAATTGGCAAAGAACAAAGCACCAAGAATTGATGGAATAAAAATTGAAATCTTTCAAGAAAGTGAGACAGCATTAGAGACACTCACTCGTCTATGCAAAGAATTTTGGAAGACAACTATCTGGCTAACTGATTGGAAAAGACCCATATTTGTGCCTGCTCCAAAGAGAGGTGAACGAAAGGAATGTGGAAATCATCAGGCAATGTTTTTCATATGCCATACCAGTGAAGTTTTACTAAAGGTAACACAGAAATGGCTGCAAGCAAACATTGACAGAGAAATTCCAGAGGTTCAAGCTGGATTCAGAAGAGGCCATGGAATGAAGGATATCACTGCTGATGTCTGATGGATCTTGGCTGAAAGAAAAGAATATCTGAAAGATGTTTACCTGTGTTTTATTGACGACATGATGGTTTTTGATTGTGTGGATCATGACATGCTGTGGACAACATTGTGAAATCTGAGTATTCTAGAACATTTAATTATGCTCATGAGGAACCTGTACGTAGACCAAGAGGCAGTTGTTCAAACAGAAAAAGAGGACACTGAATGGTTTAATATTAACAAAGGTGTGTCACAGGGTTGTATTCTTTCACCATATTTATTCAACCTGTTTGCTGAGCAAATTATCTGAGAAACTGTGTTATATGAAGAAAAATGTGTCATCAAGATGGGGGAAGACTCATTAACAACCTGCAATATGCAGATGATACAACCTTACTTGCTGTAAGTGAAAAAGACTTAAAATTCTTACTGATGAAGATCAAAGACCACAGCCTTCAGTATAGATTATATCTCAATATAAACAAAACAAAAACACTCACCACTGAACCAATAAACAACATTCTTATCAAAAGAGAAAAGATTGAAGTTGTCAAGAACATCATTCCTCTTGGATCAACCATCAACACTCATGGAAGCAGCAGTCAAGAAAGTAAACGACGTATTGCATTAGACAAATCTGCTGCACAAGACCTTTTTAAAGTGTTGAAGAGCAAAGATGTCAGCTTGAGGACTAAGATACACTTGACCCAAGCTATAGTATTTTCCATAACATCATGGGCATGAGAAA
>NW_006408661.1:237439-243780 GCF_000296735.1 Chrysochloris asiatica
TCTTTATCTTCCTCTAGTTGAGTTCTGATTATCAAGCCATCAAAGCTAGGTCAAGTGGCTATTATCTGCAATTTGGGCTATTCTTGTGAGTCTCCCCTCACTTCATATCAGCTGGACGTTTCACTCTCAGATCTTGAGCTCCATGAATAGGTCAGTATCCATGAGCTGAGAAGTTCCCAAGTCTTCCCAAACTTTGGACCAATCAGCCCTTCCTCTTTTCTCTCTCATCTCAAGATCATCAGGAGTCTATGGAACATGGTTGAAAAAGATCATGAACTTTACATTCAACAAATAATACATTTTGTTTCATGTCAATGATTCCAATTCCCTCCATGCAGCAACAGTTATCATGCTTCCTCCCTGTCTTTTCTATTTACATTCTACCCATCTACCCAGCCCTTCTCAATTTTGCTCTTTAGGAAAATGTTGCCATTTTTCTTTTGAATGATTGAGTATTCCATGGTGAGCATATCGTACTGGTGTTTTTTGTCTCTCCCTAAAAACATATCTACTCCTTGGTTGCAAATTGTGCAACAAGACTTAGTTCCGTTCCATACCTGAAGTGTGGTCCAAGACCGGAGCCTCTAATTACTCCATTTTCTTTCTGACCATTAAATTAGGTATTTCTCTCTTTTTTTTAAACTAAATGATTTTGAGCTTTATTCCACATTTTCTCTCACTCCAACTGAGACCCTCTAATGTGATCCCTTTCAGAGCAATTGGTAGTGATAGTAAAGCACAGTATAGTCCTTCTGGTCTTAGACTCATGTACACTGATGTTCATTCATTACGTTAGTCCTTTGGATTAATTGCTCCCAAGTCTCTTCAATTCTTACCACTCTTTTATCTTTCACACATAGAGAGATCAATAGCTATGCATCTTAGACAGTCACTCATGAGATTTCAAGACCCCAGATGCTATGCACCAAATTCTGATGTAGAACATTGTCTTTGTGGACTATATTTTACTGACCATGGTGTCCCCTTAAACTATGATTCTGAGCCCCCAGGTCCAGCATCTCATTGTGTGACAATATCCAGGGAATTTTCATTAATTTGCTCAATGTATGCTCCACCCCATTCACATTAATGATTGTGTTTGTAGGAAATTTATATATATATATAGTGGCTGTGTGCCATCAAGTCAGTTCTGACCCATAGCGACTTGCACAGGGTTTCCGAGGCTGTAAATCTTTATGGGAGCAGAACGCCTAATCTTTCTCCCGGGGACCAGCTGGTAGTTTCAAACTGCTGACCTTGCGGTTCACAGCCTGATTTGTAACCACTACGCTACCAGAGCTTATATACATGTATATATATATATATATATACAGAGAGAGAGAGAGAGAGAGAGAGAGGCATTGTGGGTTAATGTGTCAGACTGCAAAGCTGTTCAAACTGCAAGTTTGGTGGTTCAAGCTCACCAGCTGCTCCTCAGAAATCCTATACAGGGTTGCTATGGGTTGGAACCAACTCTACGGCACTAAACAACAACAACAATCCCAGTCTTGATCCCTTACCCATTCAGTCTATGTCTCAATCCGTATATCTCCACACCGAACACATTTGTTTCCAGGTTATGTATATAGTACAGTTGACTTCTATTCCCTTTAGGCTATGCATACCTCTCTGTGTCTTTATCTGTATTCCTTATTCTTCTGCCATGCCTCCCTTCTTTCTTGTATATTGCTCTCTCTGTAACTCCAGTTAACATGTATCTTCCCTCTAGCCAGTGAATTTGTTTCCCCTCCCTCCAGTACTTAGTAACCATCAAAAAATTTTTCTTTTAGTATGAAATCTTATTGTTAAAAATTTTTACAATATTTGTCCTTAATTATTAACAGATTTCTCTCAGCATAACACTTTAGAAGTCTTGTGAAATTTTCTAATACATTGATTGATTTCATGACTGCAGCCTCAGTGAGTGTTGATAGTGGATCTAAGCAAACTGAATGATTGACAACTTCAATCTTTACTCCATTATCATGATGTTATTAGTCCAATGGTGAGGATTTTGTTTTGTTTTGTTTTTACACTGAGCTGCAACCCATACTGAAGGCTGTGGTCTTTGATCTTCATCAGTAAGTATTTTATATCCTCTTCACCTTCAGTAAGTAAGGTTGTATCATCTGCATGTCACAGGTTGTCAATAAGTCTTCCTCCAAGCTTGAAGTCACTTACTTTTTCATATAATCCAGGGTTTCAAATTATTTGTTCAGTGAACAGATTGAATAAGTATAGTGAAAGAATATAACTGTGGAACACACATTTCTAATTTTAAACCAGTCAGTGTTCTCTTGTTCTATAAACAGGTACTTCATGAGCACAATTAAGTGCACCAGAATATTCTGTCTATAGATTTTCATGATCCATACTGTTGAAAACCTTTGCATTGTCAATAAAACAAAGATACTCTGTTTTCACCAAATACTCACCTGACATTAACAATGATATCCCTCATTCTATGCCCACATCTGAATTTAGCTTGAGCTGTCCTTTGAAATTTTTTGTTCAATTCTTTCTCTTCCTGATTCTTCCATTTGCTTCAGTATCTATCTTGGAGAACATGTTTCAGAGTCTCATCTGAAATGCATTTTGGTCTTTTCCTTCTTTCTTTGTTAATGACCATTTTCTTTCTTTCTTTGAAATGTTCTTGACATTATCACACAACTCTTCTGGTATTCTATGATTAGTGTCCAATGCATCAAATCAGTTATTGAGATGATCTCTAAATTTTGGTGGGATATATTCTAGGTGAAATTTGGCTTTTGTGCTCAAGTTTTAATTTTCTTCAGCTTCAGCTTGAACTTGCAAATAAATAGTTTGTTCCATAGTCTAAACTTGGCCTTATTTTGGTTTCTGACATGGAGTTTTCCCAGTCTCTTTCAATAGATTTAGTTAATTTGATTTCTGCATATTCTATTGGTGAAGTCAGTGTATGCAGTCATATTTTATGTTGTTTAACAAAGATACTTGCAATGAAAAAATCATTAGTCTTGCAAAATTCTGTCATGTGATCTCCACCATCATTACTCCAAGGTCATTATTTCCAATCTTTGTATTCTAATAATAAGTAATTATTAATAATACATTTTTATTTCATGTTTGATCAATTTCAGATTGCAGAAGTTGGTATAATTCTTCAGTTTTATCTTTATTG
Source organism: Chrysochloris asiatica (assembly GCF_000296735.1). Lineage (NCBI taxonomy): Eukaryota > Metazoa > Chordata > Mammalia > Afrosoricida > Chrysochloridae > Chrysochloris > Chrysochloris asiatica. Next base: position 240,600 of record NW_006408661.1, read on the forward strand.
GCTTTAGTGGATGATACCTAAAATTGAAGAATAGTGGTACTAATTTGTCTTCTTGCTGTGTATGGATATAATCCAATCACAGAACTCATTATACTTCACAATAGCTCTTGTAACAATCTTTTGATAATGAATGTAATGTTATTCCTCTTCAATTTATTATTCCTGGCATAATTAACCATGTGATTGCCAGATTCAAAATGGCTAATATTAGTCCATTTTAGTTCACTAATGGATAGGATATTGATCTTTTTTGTGTTCCATTTAATTTTTGATGATTTCCAATTTTCCTAGATTCATACTTCATACATTCTATATTAATTATTAATGGATGTTTAAAGCTGGTATTCCTCATTTTGAGTTGTGTCTCATTAGCTAATGAAGGTCCTGAAAACTTTACTCCATTCAAATAATCACGGTCAACTCTACTTTGAGGAGGGAACTCTTCATTGTTTGTATTTTGAGTGCTTTCCATCCTGGTGCATCTTGTAGCAGTATATCTGACACTATTCTGGTGCTATCAATCATGTTTCAGTATGCAATATCCTGGTGCTATCTGTCAGTGTTCCACTGCTATCCACAAGATATTCAGTGGCTAAATATTCAGAATATCTTCCTTCTTCCTGCTCTGTTTTAGTTTGGAAGGTAAGCTGAAATCTGTCCACCATAGGCATGTGTACCCTGCTTATATTTACAATATTGGTGACATAGCTTACAACATCATAGCAACACACATACCACCATAGTATTACAAGCTTAGAGACAATGGTGATCCATAATGTTTACAGCTTTGGAAATCATATAGGACTCTTCTACTCTGTTCTATATAATAGCTATGAGTTGAGCTGATAAAATGGCAATGCATTATTCATGATACAGTTTTTTTTGTTTTTGTTTTTGTTTTTCAGTAGATAATTTCAAGCATGATAAAGTTGTTGTTGTTACTGTTAAGTGCAGTGTAGTCAGTTCCAACTCATAAAAAACTTGTATAGCGTTTCCCTGTATGGGGTTTCCAAGAAGTAGCTGGTAAGCTGGAACCTCCCAACTTGCAGTTCAAACTGACCTTTCAGTCCACTGCATTAACACACAGCACTACACCAGCATGACTAAAAGTCAGCATTTATGAACATATGATTAGAAATCTGTGGATTAGAAAATAGCACTGAGTTTACTGAGGCAATAGTAGTCCTGGGAATGACTTTAGACTTCTTACCCAGATTTAAGAGGATAGTCTTCAATGAACTTGCACATGAGTAATACAAGAGGGCATCAAAACATTTGTAGGAAAATGGAATTAATAGACACTGGAAATTTTCTATGAATTCTTTGAAGCCCCCTCATACAATCTGTTGTACTTGGATTAATGCTTCTATGGAGATTGAGACTTAGTTAATGCAATAAGAGAGCAAACCTCCAGATTTAATTAAATAAAACCTGATTGGGGATTGTTTTACCACCTATTTTATTTTAGCAGGTTTAGGTCATGGGGAACTTGGTTTCGAAGTACCCTCCAAATAGTGGACATTGTTCTTCTTATAATTTGGGTTTCCACAATGTGTTGTGTCCTCTTGAAATGACAAAGGGAAAATGAAGCAGAGGTTGGTCTCTAAGAGTATGAGCTTAACAAAGTTGCCTATGAATATTCCACTGCACCTCAACCTAAGTGTTGACACAACACCTTACAGTATTGTTCTTACCTTAAATTTTGATAACACCAGTCAGTAAACTGAAAGTATGATCAAAGATGATAAGATGTTAATCTAACTTTGTTGTTATCCTGTTGTTACACTAAGTGGCATCAAGTCGGTTCCAACTTATATGAACACTTTGTAGGGTTTTGGGGGCTCTAAATCCTTATGGGAACACAAAACTTCACTTTTCTACTATAGTGAGAAAGATGGGCTCCAACTGCTGACTTTGTTTGTTAGCATTATTTTACAGTGTCACCAGGCTCCTTTAGTCTAACCATGTTGTTGCTGTTAAGTGCCGTTGAGATGACTCTGACTCATAGTGACCCTGAGGAACAGCTGGTGAGTTTGAACTTCTAGCCTTGTGGTTAGTTAGCACAGTTACCAGTCCAGTACTTATTCTACAGTACCACACCAGGGCTATTAACCTGACCATACCAACCTCAAAATGGACTCACCTGCTCTGATGTGCATATGAGCAAAATGAAAGATAAATTTATGTTTTTGTAAATGCCTAATCCCAATAGTTGAAAGCAAGTCAATGGATTGATTCTTCTCTAAATAAGAACCTTTGCAGTCAATTAGGACTTGGTTTACCAGTTTAACTTACTTCAAAACTTCTTCTTAATCCCAAATAAGTAAAGAAAATGTATGTCAGCCTCTATGAAATTGACAAGTATATCTGTCTTGATCCTGTTTGTTTCCCTTTAAGTAGTCTTTCCACTTGTATCATACTTCAAAACTCTTATATGGCTTTCAGACCAGACATTCCCTGGTTTATGAATGGAAAAATAAAGCTCAGAAATTCATATAAAATATAATACTCTGAAATTCTTGTTTTTAAGAAGACTAAGAGAAATCATTGATTTTCAGTTTGTTCAACGTTTTCACTGTTGTAAGGACAGAAGTGACAATTTACAAGTCCCTCTTTGTCCTATTTAACTATTATTTCACTTTTAAAAAACAACCCAAACATTCCTTATGTGTTTGTGATACTTAGTTTTTATAACTATTTTTCCTGTTCTTTCTCATGGCTCCCATTCATTATTTCCCCTTAAACCAGTAAAGAGAATTCATCAGTAAAAAAAAAGGGCATTTTATTTTTTTGTATCTTTTCATTATTATGTAAGTTTTATTTCTTTTTTAAAGTTATGGAAATTAAGAAGAAGACAGAAGAGAAATTAATTCTTCTAAATCACGCATTAAGGACTTAATTTAGTACATAAGACTAAAATAATTTTCACTAAACTGGATGTTAAGATAAACTCTTTAAATTCCAAAGATTAGCATCATATTTTACATACAACTTACCTCTAATCAACATTTATTATTGAACACATAGACCCAGTAGTATGTATGCACAGCAATTAATGAAGACCTTACCAGATCTAAGATTAACTTGAATATTATTTAATATTTATGACTAATTTACTGTTTTCATAAACTTTTCAGTAAGGCAAAGCATGCATCTCATAAACTGGATGAATTTAATGTAA
>NW_006408661.1:248527-250256 GCF_000296735.1 Chrysochloris asiatica
AGTGTTTAATGTATCAAATCTGTTCTTCAGATGATCTCTAAATTCAGGTGGGATAAATTCAAAGTCATATTTTGGCTTTAGTGGACTTGTTTTCATTTTCTTCAGCTTCAGTTTGAATTTGTATATGAGTAATTTATGGTCTTTTCCACAGTCTGCCCTGGGCCTTGTTTTCACTGATGATATGGAGCTTTTCCATCTTCTCTTTCCACTTGCTCCGTGTTGAGGTCTCAAAAGCAAAAACAAAATTTATAAAGACCCTAGGGATTCATGAGTTGAAATGAACTCACTAACTAGTATTGATATTGGCCACTTTTAATCAGGCAATCATGTAATTAACTATTTTGAGAATGACAAATTGAAGTGCAATTTTGTTGCATTCTTTGTCTAAAAGAATATTTGAAGTTTGATCTTGAAGTACAATATTATAGAATAATATCCATACACCTACAACAAAGACCAGAGTTCTAGTATGGCACTGTAGGATAAGCACTGGACTGATAACCAAAACTTGGTCATTCAAGTTCACCAGTCACTCCTTGGGAACTCTATACAGGGTAGCTATCAGTGAGAACGCATTTGATGGTACTCAACAACAACAATGAAGAACAGTTAATAATATTACATATTTAAATATATGCACCAACCACTAAAGCCAATCATGAAAAAACTGAAGCATCTGACCAACTTCTTTAATCTGAATTAATCAGATGCATTGATGAGTACTGGTGATTAGAAAGTGAAAGTTAGAAACAATTAGAAAGGATAAGTTGCTGGAAACTGTGGTCTTGGTGATGTAAACAATGCTAGAAATTGCATGACAGATTAGTCAAGGCCAACAACTTGTTTATTGCAAATACATTTTCAACCACATAAGTGGTGATTATATGCATAAACTTTTCTGATGCAACAAACAGGAATCAAATTAAAGACAACTGTGGAAAGAGATGATGAAAAAAAAAAACAAGATCCAACTATAAAACAAACCATCAATTGTTTATACCCAATTAAGATTGAAGATGAAAAAATTAAAATGAACACATAAACATATGACCCTGAGTAAATCCAGCCTGAATTTAAAGACCATTTCAAGAACAGATTTGATGCATTAGCCACTAATGACTGAAGAACAGAGGACTTGCAGAAAGACATTAAGAGAATCATAATAAAATAAAGCAAAAAGCTGTTTTTTTAAAAATTGGGAAAGAAAGAAAATACCAAAATGAATACCAGAAGAAACTTTGAAATTGCCCTTGGATATAAAGAAGCTAAAGCAATGGGAAGAAATGAAGAAGAAAAATATCTGAACAGAAAAATTTGAAGGCAAAAATTATCATGAAGTATTCAAAAACCTGTAATTAGGAAAACAAATGTAAGAATATGCTCAGTATTTTGCAAGATGAAAGAACTGCAGAAAAAAATCAAGCCTGAGGTTAAAGGAAACTAAGGTCAAAACTATAACAGTCTTGTTGTACTGTGGTGGCTTGCATTTTTCGGTGATTCTGGAAGATATGCCATTGATATTTTAAATGCCAGTATGCTCACCTATGGTGGACATGATTCAGTTAAGCTTTCCAGACTAAGACACACTAGGAAGAAGGAATGATGGACTACTTTAATATTTAGACATTGAAAGTCTTATGAATAGTTGTGGAACACTGTCAGATAGCATTAGCATATTGAATATAGAAACATGTTGTGGAGCATCAGAATTTTGTCATATACTGTGACA
>NW_006408661.1:251245-252395 GCF_000296735.1 Chrysochloris asiatica
AAAGTAGGTTTGAACTGCAAGTTACCATACACTCTTTGGAAATCCTATACATGACCAGAACTGACTTGATGGCATTTAACAACAACAATTGTCAAACTATTGAATGATACAGAAAACATCAAAAGAAAATGGAAGGAATACAGTCACTGTACCAAAAAGAAATGGATGATGTTTAACCATATCAAGAGTAGCATATAGGAGTTCCAGTTTTGGTGAAGGCAGAGACAGAATCTGGTAAAACAGGCTTCTTGGGGAAGGACTGAAAACCCAGAGACGCTGCTTTCACGGAACAGCACCAGAGCTCTGGATCTAGCATAAGATGCAGGGCATCAGTTTCACGCACCAGCCAATGGAAAATCATGGTATAAAAGAAAATACTACGATTTAGGAATTGCTCGAGACGTAGGACTCCCTCTGCAGGCACCTCCCCAGGGTGGAGTTCAGAGGGCGGGGCTACAACCAGACTAGCACAGGGAATCAACACAAAAAGTGGTGCAGTGACATTTGCTAAAGGAGGTGCAGGGGAATTCTACACATTTTTTCCTCTTCTTCCCTACCGCGCCTTCTTTGCCCAGCCTGGACTCCTTCAAGCGGGTGGGAATGCAACCCCCCAAAGTGTCCAGCGTTGAGCCCACAATTTTCCAGCACAGAAAGAAAGAACCCTATCGACTCCAAGGGCAAATTCTTTGGCAACTGCTTATGAAGTCAGCCTCTGGGTCGCAACCTTAAAATTAACTTGTGCCAGACCTATCTAGTAAGAAAAAAGCAGGTGCATCAGGCCTGACAGACAAACCATATGAACAATCTATAAAACCCCAATATAAAAGGACACAACTATCTCAAGAATTATGCTGTGCACATGCAGATACCTAACTGACCTTCAGAGACAAAAATAGTAGGAAATCTTTCTCCAATTAAGTTCTCAGTATATATCAGTGCCCATCCACACTGATGATGGTGATGGTGACTAGAGGAGGGGCCTAAGTGAGCACACACACCCACACACTGCTGGAGGCTTCTACAGTGTACACACACTGGCTGTGTGTAGCAAGGCGACTGGAAAGTCAGCCACTGTTTTATTTTTGTTTCAAAGTGGTGGTTTTTGTCTCTGCTTTTATATTGCTTCTGCTTTGGGGCCTTTTGATCACAC
>NW_006408661.1:257581-265024 GCF_000296735.1 Chrysochloris asiatica
ATATAAATATATTAAAAAACATCTCACTTTCCTTTTCCTCCTTCTAAATTTTTCATAGTAGCTCCCTTGAATGAGCTCTTTTTGAGTTTTAGGCAAGATCCAGCACCAAGTGGTTCTTCTGTTTTAGCCCTCACAGAATATTGCTGAGTTGTATCAGTTCATGCCTTGAAACCTTGGGGATCTGGAAGAACACACAATACCCTAAGAATACAGGCACACTGCCCTTGAAGAACCTTATGTGAAAGAGAACAGACAGCCAACACTATGCCTATGTTTGGTCTGGTTGAGCTCTTTTGGATGTGTGCCTGCACCAAGTCCTGCCCTAATCATTCTGCCCTGTCACTGCTGACCTCACCACCTGCTATGTATGATTAGCTTCTGGCTCCTAAGTCTCCACTCTGTGCTGAGCTATGGTAGAAGGAAAGAACAATGGTGAGGCCTGAACTTAATCTTGTGATTTGTTGTTGTTGTTATGTGCTGTGATGTCAGTTCTGACTCATAGAGACTCTGTACAGCGTTTCCGAGGCTCTAAATCTTTATGGGAGCAGAAAGCCTCATCTTTCTCCCGTGGAATACCTGGTAGTTTTGAACTGCTGACCTTGAGGTTCGTAGCCCAATTCGTAACCACTATGCTATCAGAGCTCCTTTGGGGCCTTACAAATAGATTACAGTCCACTTCACCCCATGTCCTTTTTAAAACAAGGTGTAGGTGGGGTGGATGCATGTATATATGTATGTATGCATGCAATCTAGTCAAATCTCTAAATCACTTCCTTGTGATTACATGGTGGTGGAAATGAACTTCTTGAAGCTCGTGCATCCTGAAGACTATACTCCAACATTATTGTGGTTTTTTTTTTATTGTTACTTCATTGTAACATTTTATTGTTACTTTCCAGAGTAAAGCACAGTAGTAAGCACTTAAAACAAGTACTGTTATGTGTAACCCATATCCTTTATTTCCTTATTCACTCTAAGTTCTTTCTTTTAGTTTTTTCTTTCCACTTCCTTCAGTTCTCAAATAAATGTCCTATGAGAAAAAGATTTTTCAAGATTAACAAATTATTTTGTTTAGCAAAGATGTCTCTGTTTGGGAGAGGGCTATCAGTTGGGTCTATAAAAAATAAAAAGCAAAAATACAGAATATTTAAATTTTTTATTCATTTGGTGTTATTGTCAGGTACCATAGAATTGACATGACTCATAGCCTACGTATACTGCCTGGTCCAGCATCAGTCTCACAATGGTTGTTGTGCTTAGCTCATTGCTACCGATACTGTACTAATTTATCTGGTTGGGGGTCTTCCTCTTTTTTGATGACCCTCCAGTTTACCAATCATAATGTCTTTCTACAGGAACTAGTCCCACCTGATAATATTCCCAAAGTACAAGAGACAAATCTGGCCATCCTGGCTTCTAAGGAACATTCTGGTTATACTTCTTCAAACACAGGTTTGTTTGTTCTTCTGGTATTTCATAATACCTTTAAAATTTTTTGGCAACACCAGAAAAAAAAAAAAAAGAGACTAGCATATAATCAAGAGCCAATGATACTGAAAGAAGAAGTCCAATGTGCATTGAAGGAATTGGCAAAGAACTAGGTTCCAGGATTTTATTTGAATTTAAATTTATTTGAATACAAATTTAACTCTTTCAACACACTGATATAGCAAGGGAGTTACTCAATCTATCTGTGTCAAGAAATTTGGAAGTAATCTGGCCAACTGATTGCAAGAAAGCCATTTTAGTACCAATTCCAAAGAAGGTGACCCAACAGAATGCAAAAATCATCAGATAACATCATTAACATCACATGCAAGTATATAAGGCTGCAACAGAACATTGACAGAGAACTGCCAAAAGTGCAAGTCAGAGTCAGAAGACATGGCATGTGGAATATTATTGCTGATGTTAGATGGATCTTGGCTGAAAGTAGAGAATATCAGAAAGATGTTTATTTGTGTTTTATGGATTTTGCAAATGCTTTTGATTGTGTGGATCATGACAAGCTATGGACGACATTACAGAGAGTATTCCAAAACACTTTATTGTGCTCATGAGTAACCTGTACTTATACCAAGAGGTAGTTGTTCAAATATCACTGAAGTTTAAAATTAGGAAAGCTTTGCACCAGGGTTTTATTCTTTCACCATATTTTTCAATTTGTATGCTGACCTTATATTACAAGAAGGTGGAGTATATGAAGAAGAAACGTGGCTTCAGGATTGGTGGAAGACTCATTAACAATTTGAGATATGCAGTTCCAGGAGGAAAAAAAAGAAAAAAATGTCTATTATGCTAAATAAGTTATGGAATCTGACATACAAAGAACAAGAGGAAAATCTTGTTCATTGTTCTGGCCAGTTCCATCTCTCCATGGAATTTCTTTTTTGATTACTTGATATGAATGAGATTATGAATTATACCTTCCAGAGTTTGAAACTTTTAGTGTTACATAAAAAAAAGTGATTCAGATAAGAAATAAACTATATTAATTTCCTTTTGCTGCTGTTACAAATTACAGTCAAAACCTGGGTTATGAACAAGATTTGTTCCTAACAGTGTCTTTAAGAATTTGTAATTAAGTCAGACAAAGTGTATAAAGCTTTTTTTTATTTAGCTTTACATCAGTTCAAGAAAAGGCTAGAAGTCTTTTGCATGATTTACAGCCTGCATATGCAGCAACTGTACTTGATTGAGTTGAATTTTCTGTAAGTAAGCATTGGTTCTGGTGTGGCACTGTGTGTTAATGAGCCAGACTGCAAAGCCGTTAGAACTGTGAGGTCGGTGGTTCAAGCTCACCAGCTTCTCCTCAGAAACTCTAATAGGGTCGCTACGGGTTGGAATTGACTCAACAGCACTTAACAACAACAACGACAACAGGCATTGGTTCTGGTAGCATAGTGGTTACAAATCGGGCTGTGAACTGCAAGGTCAATAGTTTGAAACTACCAGCTGCTCTGTGGGAGAAAGATGAGGCTTTCTGCTCCTGTAAAGATTTACAGCCTTGGAAACCCTGTAAGGGTCTCTATGAGTCAGAAGTGACTCCATGGCACATAACAACAACTACAACAAGGCATTGGTTCAATTGTTTCAAAATGAGAGTAAATTTACATAACATTAAAGGGCAAGCAGGAATTGTTTTCAATCGAATGTTAATATCCAGAAACCTGCTTGTACCACAAATTTAGTGGGTTTAAACAACACAAATATATTATTTTATGGTTCTGTAAGTCAAAAGTCTGAAATGTATCTCACTGAGCTAACATCAAGTTGTTGGCAAGATAACAGAGACACTAGAAAGAAATCTATTTTATTGTCTTTTCCTGTTTTCATTCCATATTGTATTCCCTGGCTCAGGGCCTCCTACATCCTTAGAGTCAGGAATAAGTGGGTTAGTAATTTTCAGGTTGTATCACTCTGTTTTTGTCTCCTTTTCCCTCCTGCTTCCAATTTTAAGGAGTTTTGCCATTGCATCAGTCCCACTTGGATAATCTGAGAACAAATGTCCAATTAACAATTTTAATTCCAACTAAACCTTGCTATGGGGTCCTGGTGTGGTGTTGTGGGATTAAGAACTGGATTGCAAAATTGGTTTGAACCACAAGGCTAGTGGTTCAAACTCACCAGCCATTCCTTGTAAACCCTGCACATGGGTCGCTATGAGTCGGAAGTGACTTGATGGCACTTAACAACAACTCCAATGTATTATTGGTTGTTGTTAGTTATTATGTGCCATGGAGTCGGAACCGACTCATGGCGTCCCTGTACAGGGTTTCTGAGGCTGTAAATCTTTACGGGAGCAGAAAGCCTAATCTTTCTCCCACGGAACAGTTGGTAGTTTAGAACTGCTGACCTTAAGGTTCGTAGCCCTACTTGTAACCACTATACTACCAGAGCTCCTTCCAATGTATTATACTGTTCACAAATTCTGGGGGTTAGAGCAGGGACATCTTTGGGTGGGGGCTATTATTCTGCCTACACATAGACCATTCAGAATTTTGCATAGGGTCAATTCTTGGCACATTGAATTTTTATTAAATTTAGAGGTTAAATATGAAGTGTGAGACACTAAGAAGAATTAAGGAAGGATTGTCCCAGATTCTAATGTTACATTCCTTTTTGTTGAAATTTTATGGTTGATTGGCTAGAGATGTCCATGCACCAGTGTTACATTTTTCCCTGGTTCCTCTTGTTCTGGAGGTAGGAGGGGGTTTCTAAAGAATTAGTCCCACCAAGTTGCTGCTTCTCAGTCACACATGAACAATAAGCATTCAATTAGAATCTGTTTATTGCAAAGCAAAGATACGCTTCAGAGAAAGAAGCAAATTTGTCTCCATGAGTGGAGTAGACCTGGTAGCAGTAGGTTACATTGGGTCAAATCGAAAGTACATTTCAAAGAGAGAAGCTGGTCTGTCTCTGGGAGTGAAGATCTTTTGGGGTTGGGGTGTATTGGCTTATAATGGTATTGGGTCTCTTTCTCGAGGGGTGACCCAATGCATATTAATTAGGAGGAGTAGAATGTTGAATGTCCATGGTTTTATGAATAAAGGGGCACAGGCTTCTTGAAAATGGGGTGGTGCCTTCCGCAACTGTCAGCTTTAGGCACTATCTTCATGGGTCTGCCTGCGGCCAGCTACTTCTATGAGGGTTTCAGGTTCTGATATCCTTATCTCTGTCTCCAAGCTATTCTTCTCAGTATTATCCTTCTTATTGGACTAGAGATGTCCTCCCCATTTCAGGGGAAGCCAAGGTAAGAGAAGTCCATGCCCCAGGGGTCCTAAATTGTCCCTGACACAAGGAGGTGTCAAAAATTAATTTAGGACTCTGGCTTGTCATCTGGAATGGAGAGTATCTATTACTGAGAGGGAGATTTACATTTGGTTGAGAGGAATGGAAAAGCTAGTTAGATAGTAAACTTGAATTGCTAAATGGATATTTTTTATTCAGTTAGATAAGACCATGGGATTCAAAATGACTTAACGTTTTGTCTATGTATTGGGTTTCAGATCAATTATTCTCTTATTAATATTTCTTCCATAGTTTCTATAATCATTAGTTTCTTTCAGGGACTAGTTTTGTATTCATTGAAAAACAAGTGTAGTCTGTCAATGTAGGTCAAAGTTGTTCATTTACTTAAATACTGTTACATAAATTTAGCTAAGATATCCACTTTTCTGCTTTGCTTGTTTCTAATAATCTAAACTGCAGTTAAGACTATTATTCTTGCAAGTAAAGGAAGCATGTTTAATTAAATGCAACTCAAATGTTTAATTAAATGCAAAAATGAATGTAAAGTAAAGCAAACAAAACAAATTACATATATTGTTTGGTCTCAAACTGAAAAGTTGAAAGGTAGAGATAGCTACAGGTAGCTGCTGTCTCAGACTCAGGCAATGTGAAAAGGGTCCAGCATCTCCCCATCCCATCCTCTGTTTTTTGCTGAGTTGACACAATCTGAGGCACTTTCATGGTGACATGATAGTTGCTACAAAAAGGTTCAACATCTCTCACAAGCTTTTCGAAGCACATTCATATTTACGACTTTGCTTACCATATTGCCTCTGCTGCAACTACTACTCAGCTTTGCCATCGAAGTGCCAAAATAGCCACAAATAATATGACAGTGTCTCAGAAATTTTGTGGAAAAATTCCATGATCTTGAAATTCTATTTTCCATAAATTTTTGAAACCCACTTGTGCATAAATGAATTAATATGACTGTGTCCCAGTAAAATTTTGTTTTAAAATGAGACAGTAGACTTTTTTGACTCACAGTGAACCGAATAGAACTGCCCCATAATTTCCAAAGGCTGTTAAGGTAGTTGGAGTTCTGGTGTAGCATTAAGGGTTAATGCGCTGCACTGCAAGTTACTTTGAACAGCAACATCTGAGGTTCAAGCTCATCAGTATCTCCTCGGAAACTCTATGCAGGGTCACTATTGGTCACAACCAACTTAATGGCACTTAACAACAAAAATAACAGACTGTTATTTGTTGACCCTGAATAAGTATTGCTTTTATATTCTCTTATCATCCATGCTCAGATGGAAAAGTAATTCTGTAGGTCAATTTTTAAATACGAGGGAGCTTCAAAAGTTCATGGAAAAATTTTTGCTACCTATTATTTCCATTTTTTTCACAAACCTTTTGAGACTTTCTCATACAATTCATGTACCTCACAGCCATGCACAGAACCCAGAACTAAATACAAAGTGATGAAACAGTTTTTATTATAAAGCAACTAAACTGAGAGCGGTTCTCAAAGTGATTCTCAATACTCAGGATGGAAACAAAGCTAAGATTCACTGTATTTAACACTTATTTAACACATGTTAAACCCATTCATGCCTAAACTGCAACCCTACTAGGAATATTTTTTACTTACCTTCATATTTTACTGTCCAGTGCTGCATAGCATACATGACGTTGTCTGCTCTCTACTCAGGTGGGATAAGATATAAGCTTGTTATTCAAAGACTTCTACCTCTATGAATGTTTCCATTATTTTACTAAATACTTTTGTGAATACAAAGCAACTTCAAGCTTCCAATTTGGAACATTAACACTGTGCTTTATAACTTCTTAAAAGTTTCTGTGTTAAGTTCACATTTGTTGTGCATACATGATCTTTTGAATCTACTAGGGTACTTGTTAGAAGGCAGATTCCTGGATCCCACTCTGTTATTGTTGTTGTTAAGTGCCATGAAGTCCATTCTGACCCATAACAACCCTGTGTAGGTTTCCGAGGAGCGCCTGGTGAGCTTGAACTACCAACCTTGAGGTTCAAACCAACTTTGAAGTCCAGCATACTAAACCACAGCACCACACCAGGATTAAAAACTGTAGAACACTTTAGTAAACAAAAATATCAAAATGTGGAGCTATTGTTTCTTGACATATTGTTTCTTGACATATTCTCCATCTATATGTCTATACATTTATGAAGTTGGTTTTTCCATATCTCTAACTTTTTTTCATTTGATTTACACATGGCAGTTTGGGCATCTTTGAGGAACTCACTTCATATTCCTTTTAAATGTTCTTTGAGTTTGGGGAACAAAAGGAAGCCTGTAGAGGCAAGATTAGGGTTGTAGGGTGGATAGGGGAAGGTTTTTGAACAAAATTCTCATATGACACTCCTTGCTACCCTTGAAGAATTAGTAGGTACATTGTCGTGATGGGAAAAAAAAAAAAAAAAATTCCTTTGCACAACTTATCTGGCCTTTTTTTCACCAATGGAATAGTCTTAAAATGTCTTAAAAATTAGTCCCTGGGATTACCCTGTGTTCTTTGAGAAAGTAGATCAAGATTATACTTTTGAATCCCCAGAAGCAGTCACCATAAATTTCTGAGCTGACCTCTTGGCCTTAAATTTCAAATTCCCATGATCTCTCTCCAGAATCCACTGTTTTAATTGGACTTTTTTTTTTTTTTTTTTTT
>NW_006408661.1:265256-267323 GCF_000296735.1 Chrysochloris asiatica
CCCATATTTGATTCTCCTGGGTAGCTTTAAAAATACTGATAACTGAACACAAATACTGATCTACCCTTACCCCATCATTCCCCAGATTCTGAGCCATTAGATGGTTGAGAATCATTGATTTAAAAAAAAAATTACTTTCTAATTTGTGTGTAAATTGTTTATATTTACTGATTTTTTTTTTTTTTTTCAGAATAAAAGTTATCCAGCACTGAAGTAATTTAACCACAAAACTCTTTGTTGGTTGCAATATCCTTCATCACCATAACTATGAAAACTACTTTTTAAATTTTATTATTTAGGACATGCTGTGTCAGATGTACTAAAAATTCAGACCAAATCCACTTCCATCGATTTACTTTTGACTCACAGTGACCCTATAGAACAGAATGGAACTACCCCATAAGTTCCAAAGGCTGTTAAAGTTTTATAGAAACAGGCTGCCAGATCTCTCTCTCCCAGAGGAGCTGATTGCTTCAGGAACTGTAAGGCTCTAAATATAATTTTCTTCAACTTACTAGAAAATTCTAAGTAAGGATTTTCCAAATTTTGTAATTGCTTCTTGTCCCAAAGTAATGATACAAGTATATTTTCTTTAATAATATTCAGTTTTCTTTTATTGAAAATTATAATGCCATAAGATGTGTCTAAAATGATTAATTTAAGTTTTTCAAACTAAATCATCACAAAAATATTTCTTAATTCACCATAATGAAAATGGTACAATATTCAATAGTAATTGTTTAAGTCTGAGGTACTTCTTTTAAGATTGGATTTGTAAAACCAGAATCTAATGTAGGATCTGGACAAATATGTAATAACTAGGTCACAAAGTTGATTTAAACCACATGGTTAGTGGTTCAAATTCATCATCTGCTCCTCAGAAAAACCCTATACAGGTTCACAATGAGCTGGAAGAGACTCAACGTCACCTAACAAAAACATATATATGTAATTCAATTCTACAACCTCCAACCAAGGTACAGGACTACTCTACTAAATATAAGCATACAAGTTTTTTTATATGTGAGAAATTGCAATAGATTAAGAAGATTATTACCTTCAATTCTCTCATATGCATATGGAAATGGGACAATGAATAATGAAGACCATGAAAGAATTGATGAATTTGAATTACAGTGTTGGAGAATATCAAAAGCACCAAGGAGTGCCAGAAGAACAAACAAATCTATCTTTAAAGACATGCAGCCAGAATGTTCCTTAGAAGTGAAGACAGCAAAACTTCAACACTCATACTTCGCACATGTGATCAGGAGGGACCGGTCCCTGTATAATGACATCATGCTTGGTAAAAAGACAAGTCAGAGTTAAAAAGGAAATCCCCTTGTCTTAGACCAGGTTTTTGAGAGAAAAAAAACAACAAAACATATATATGTATATCGAAGTGCTGGGACCAACTGCCACATCTGACAATTGGCTATACTCCACGTCCCACAAGAAGAGATTAAACCCAAGTAGGGGCAACAGGAGATTAGAAATAAAAGAAAGACACAAGACACAATGAGATATAGTAAAGTTTGGACTAGATGGGACACAGCACTCTGATGGAGACACTGTGACTCCAACTTAGGTTCAGCCCATTTCTTAAATACACATATCAAAGGAGGTGTTGGGGGCAGAAAAAAGACTACAAAAAACTTCTGATGTATAGATGCAAGCAGTAAACAGGACTTCATCAGAAAAATGTAGTTGCTAGGGAAACAGAAATAGGGCAGCAAAATGTTTTTGCAGACTTGAACTGAAGGCAATGGTGGCATACAAGGAAAGATTTTGCAAATACCTTGTTCTCTGAGACAGGCTTTGCAAGTTCCTCATGGGGCAGCCTGACCTGGGAGCTGCCCGATTTTCTGGACGACAACTGTTTAGTTGCAATCCTTCAGTTAAATTACCCTCAAGTCTGAGAACTTCAGTTTAGTTGATCCCAACATAGAAGTTTATTATAAGGTGCTAATTATTAAAACAAGATATGCAAAGATCTGGAATAAGAAAACCCAAAAGGAAGAACACACTCAGCATTTCTCAAGCTGGGGGAACTGAAGAAAAAATTCA
>NW_006408661.1:269955-271260 GCF_000296735.1 Chrysochloris asiatica
ACTCAAGAGTGGCAAAAAGAGTGAGGTTGGCCCAGGATTGGGCAGTGTTTTGGTCTGCTCTGCATAAGGTTGCAATGAGTCAGTACCAACTCGATGCCACCTAACAACAAGGAGCACTCTGGCTGTACTTCTTACAAGCCAGATTTTTTTTGTTCTTCTGTCAGTCCATGGTACTTTCAACATTATTTACTATACCATAATTCATAATGGTTGATTCTTCTATGTTCATCCTTATTCATTGACCAACTTTTGTATGCATATGAGATGATTGAAAATACCATGGCTTCAGTCAAACACACCTTAGTCCTGTTATTTTTGCTATTTAGCACTTTAAAGAAGTCTTGTGCAGCAGGTTTACCTAATGCAATACATAATTTGATTTCTTGTCTGCTGCTTCCAAGGTGATGGATCCAAGAAAAATGAAGTCTTTGACAACTTTAGGCTTTTTTCTATTTATCATAATGTTATTTATTAGTACAGTTATGAGGATTTTTGTTCTTTTTACATTGAGTGGAATCCATAACGAATGCTGAAGTCTTTGGCATTAACCAATAAGAATTTAATGTACTATTTAATTCCATCAATCAATATTGTACCATATTCATATTTCAGGTTGTTAATGAGTTTTCCTACAATCCTGATGTCACATTCTTTTTCATATAATCTAATATCTTGAACTATTTTCTCAGCATACAGATTGAATAAATAAGGCGATGGGATAGATAAACCCTGGCACTCACCTTTACCGATTTTAAATAAATCAGTATCCCAATTGTGTGTTTTAAGGACTGCCTCTTTATTTAATTACAGGATGCACATGAGCGCAAATAAGTGTTCTCAACTTTCCATTCCATAGTTCTACTTTGGTTGTTTGGTGCCTTTGAGTTGGTTGTGATTCATTGCAACATTGTGCACAACAGAGCTAAACACTGTCTGATTGTACACAAACCTCAAAGTTGTTATGCTTGAGTCCACTGCTGTTGCCAATGTGCCAATTCATCTCATTTAAGATCTCCCTTTCTTTGCATACCCTTTACTTTACCATGAATGGTGTCCTTTCCCAGGGAATGGTCCCTCCTGAGTATGAGAGACATTATCTAGCCATCATGGCTTCTAAGGAGCTTTCTGGTGGTACTTCTTCCAACACTGATTGGTTTGTTCTCCTAGCAGTTTGTAATATATTTAATGTTCTTCTCCAACAGCATCAACTCTTCTCCAGTTTTCCATGTTCATTGCCCCACTTTCACGTGCATATGTTGTTGTTGTTGTTGTCAGGTGCCATCGAGTCGGAACTGACTCATAGCG
>NW_006408661.1:272620-274819 GCF_000296735.1 Chrysochloris asiatica
CATACAGTTGAAAACTTTGTATAGCTAATAAAACATAGGTAAACATCTCTGGTATTCTCGGCTTTCAGTCAAGATCCATCTAGAATCAACAATGATATCATTAGTTCCACATCCTCATCTGAAACCAGTTTGAACTTCTGGTAGTTCATACTGTTGCAGCCATTTTTTAATTTCCTTTAGCAAAATTTTATTTGCATGTGATATTAATTATATTGTCCAATGACTTCCACCTTCCATTATTTGACTGCTTTTTGGAATGGGCACAAATATGGATTTCTTTGAATCAGTTGGCCAGATATCTGTCTTCGACATTTACTGGCAGAGATGAGTGAGTGCCTGCAGGCTGCATCAGTTTGTCAGAAGATTTCAATTTGTATTCATTTCATCACTGTATGGAGACTCATTCTTTACCAGTGCTTCAGTTCACCTTAAATTTCTTCCTGTAGTATCGTTAGCTCTTGGCCATATGCTATATCTTGAAATGGTCGAACATCAACATTGTCTTTTTGGTACAGTGACTCTGAGTAATCCTTCCATGTTCTTTTCTATGCTTTCTTCATCTTTCAATATTTTTCAAATAGAATCCTTTAGAATTGCAAATGAAACTTTATTATTTTTTCTCAATTCTTTTATCTTGAGAATGTGCTGTGTGTTTTTATCTTTTGGTTTTTTAATTCTAAGTGTTTAAACATTTCATTATTATACTTGACTTTGTCTTCAAGAATTGCCCTTTGAAACTTTCTATTCAGCTTTTATCTCATTTCTTCCATTTGCTTTAGCATTTACATGTCTCTTCAGACATCCATGTAGTTATTTTCCTTCTTTCTTGTCTTCTTAATGGCCTTTTGCATTATTTCTATATGATGTTCTTGATGTCATCCCACAATTATTTTAGTCTTTGCTCATTACTGTCTAATGTACCAAATATGTTCTTCAGATGATCTCTAAATTCAGGTGAGATATGTTCAAGATTATATTTTGGATTTCATGAACTTGTTTTAATTTCCTTCAGTTTAAACCTGAACTTGCATATGAACAATTTATGGTCTGTTACTCAGTCTTCCCCTGCCCTTGTTTTCTACCATCTCTTTTCACAGATATAGGCAATTTGATTGCTGTTTATTCCAGCTAGTGAGGTCCATGTGTATAGTCATTGTTTATGTTGTCTAAAACATGTATTTGTAATGAGAAAGTCAATAGACTTGCAAAATTCTTTCAAGAGATCTCCAGCAGTTTTTCTATCACCAAGGCCATGTTTTCCAACTACTGATGCTTCTCTTTGTTTTTACCCTTAGCATTCCAGCTAGCAGTCATTGTCAATACACCCTGATGACACATTTGATCATCTTCAGACTAAAGAAGTTGGTAGAATTCTTCAATTTCATCATAATTTGCTTTAGTAGTTAGTGTATAAGTTTTAATAATAGTGGTATATAGTTTCCAGTTTAACAACATGGTGGTGGTAGTGTGCTGTGGAGTCTGTTCCAACTCATAGTCCCTGTATAGGGTTTCTGAGGCTGTAAATCTTTACAGGAGCAGAAAGTCTCATCTTTCTCCCACAGAGAAATGTCTAGTTTGGGCTTGATTTGTTTTTCTCTAATCCTCTTTAAAATGTCAGGTTAATTTTAAACAAAGTTCTACATCTTAACTTCTAACTTTACCAACACCTATTACTTTCTATGGAGCTCTGGTAGCGTAGTGGTTACGAAACGGGCTGCGAACCTTAAGGTCAGCAGTTCGAAACTACCAGCTGCTCCACGGGAGAAAGATGAGGCCTTCTACTCCCATAAAGATTTACACCCTCGTAAACCCTGTACAGGGTCGCTATGGGTTGGAACCGACTCAATGGCACTTAACAACAACAACAATTACTTTCTATAGATTCATAAATTACAACTTTCTATCAAAAACATAATTTTTACTGTAACTGGTCATACATATAATTGATTTAACAATAAAAACAAGAACATAAAAGTACCCTAAAATTTCATAGTTAAGAACAAAGCAGTAATTCTCTTATACTAACAATTTCTCAAGACCTCTAATCAAATTTTACTTCTGTTTCTAAGCTCCCACTGCCCTTGACTGTTTCTAAGCTGCTTTCTAAAGGCCTTAATGTCCTTGACTAAAACTACATGGACTGTTTCTTACAATCTTAAGCTTGAATTGCTAAAACTTTAGCTAGTGTGGTTATCTCTA
>NW_006408661.1:275143-278873 GCF_000296735.1 Chrysochloris asiatica
CCTTGGCAGGATGGCGTCTGCCAGCTAGACACTATAATTTTTAGAGTTTTGATGTGGCACTGTAGGATAAACACTGGACTACAAGGTCAGTTTGAACTGCAAGGCAGTCAGTACAAACTCACCAACTGCTCCTCAGAAACCCTATACAGGAACACTATGAGATGACAATTAACTCGAAGGCACTAACAACAACTACAGGGAAATCACCGGACTCCTGGTGCATTGCTGTAGGATAAGTACTGGACTGTTAACCACAAAGTCAACAGTTCAAACCCACTAGATGCCCCTCAGAAACCCTATACACTGTCTCAATGTGTTTGAATGGACTCAATGACACTTAAGGACACTTAACAACAACAAATGATAAATTATCATGGCCCCCATAACAACGAATAAATCTATGCTGGAAAAAGTAAAAGGAGAATGATCCTTAGAAGCGACGATAGTGAGACATTGTCTAATATACATTGGACATGGTATCAAGAGGTACCAGTCTTTGTAGAAAGATAGCATGTTTGGTAAAGTAAGGGTCAGCAAAAGTGAGGAAGATCCTCAGTGAAGTGGATTTACACAGTGGCTGCAACAATAGGGTCAAATATAGGAGACTGGCACATGACTGGATACTATTTTCTTCTGTTTTACATAGGGTCTCTATGAGACGGAAGTGATTTGAATGCACTTAATAGAGCTATGGGTTGGAACCAACTAGACAGCACTTAACACCACCAACAACAAGGTAATGTGCTGGACTGCAAGGTCAATCTGAGCTTCCAGGTTGGTGGATGAATCCCAGCAGTCACTCCTCAGAAACTCTATACAGAGTTGCTCTAGGTCAAAACTAAGTTGATGGCACTTAACAACAGCAATAAGACAAGGTGATTAAAAAATAATAATTCTTGTTGCCTGATATACATCATATAATTAGCCTTACCAAGTTCATTTTAGTTTCAACTAAAGTGCCCCCCGACACTAAATGTGAGATTATAGAAAACAATGCACAAATGAGGTTTGTACATGAAGTCATCCAAAATAATGACAATGCACAGTTCTTAAGCTGTTGAAAAAAAAAAAATACTAATAAAATTGGTCAGCCCATATCAAAACTTTACTTACCTCATGAATATAGGAATCTGCAGTATGACAAAACTAATTCAATTAGGATATGAGAAATTCAGATTCATAAGGTCAGGAGAAAAAGAAATAGAGTTGCATTAAGCATTAAGATTTTGTAGCTTGCTTGATATAAAACTCATTAATATCCTACGGGGCAATAAAATTGTAACCTTTGGAGGTTATATTTTCTATCCAATAGAGGGAAAAAATCACAGATGGCTGTTTTTTTACAAATCAACCTCTAAATTAACAGCTATAGGATGTGTTAGCTCTAATCATCTGTGAATAATAAGTCAGTTATAATTCCTGACGATGTCATATTATCCTCAGGATGACTTGTTAGAAAACGTTTTACCATTATATTTTTAAAAAATAGAGAAAAACTTTTTTATGCCTTATGGCCAATCTGTTTTGTTTTTTTGTTTTTCCTTTTTGTTCTGAATATGCACAAGTAAACTAAACTCTAAATGCTGTTGTAGAAAATATACTTATCTAAAGGGGAAAAGTATTTGTGAAAAACAAAGATAATATATATAGTAAGTGAGCATTTTGGAAAATAGATCAAAGTCATCTCATATTAAAAATGGTGGAGGTAATTTCTATTTAATTCTACTTGCCACATTTATCAAAAGACAAAATGATGAATAAAATATTTGAGGAGTATTCCCAGCTACTGAGAATTATGTTGTAAAATATAATAAAATAAAAGAAAAGTCTTTCTTTTCCTTCAAAAGAAAGAAAATCAGTCATTTATATCTACTTGGATATAGTTGCCTAGTATACTAGTAATAATAAGAATAAAACTTCCAGGCCACCAAAATATCTTATACTTAAGGTGCTAAAAATAACTGACTTCTGTTCTGGGGTTTTGTCCTTGTAAGTGATATCAGCTATCTCATTGTTGAGTTACTTTGATTCTTTTGGGGTCTGGAAACTACAGGGATGAGTGTTAATACTACAACCTTGGAAACCCCAATGGAGTCTTATATCTCCTTCTGTTGTTAACTGTCATTGAGTTGATTCTAATTCATAGCAACTCTGTACAAGGTTTTTGAGGAGTGTCTGGTGAATTTGAACTGCCGATCTTGTGATTCAAACAGACCTTGTGGTCAAGTGCTTATCCTAGAGCTCCACTCAACATTTACTAAGTATGCTACATATTTGAACACTTTTTCATAAGTTGTTTGTTGCTCTATTTTTATTGTTACATGACTGTGTTCCCCCAAGTCCCATATGCCCCTTGACAATGCAACATTTTACCTGTCCTTCACAGAATGAAAAGTACCCTCATAGTGCACTGGGTTAAACATTGATTGCTTACCAATAGTTGTTGTTGGTGGTGCCATTGAGTTAGTACCGACTAATAGTGACCCTGTGCTTAATAGAATGAAACACTACCTGGTCCTGTGCCAACCTCACAATTGCTACAAAAACCAAAAGGTACATGGTTTAAATCCATTAGCCCCTCTGTAGTAAACAGATGAGGCAATCTGCTCTCACAAACATGTACAGCCTTGGAAACCTAGGCAATGGAATCTATATAACCTCATCCTGACCAGGGCCTCTATAATTCTCTCTTTTAGTTTCAACAAATGGTGCAAAAACCACTGGGAATCCTCTAAGGCCAAATTTAAGAGAAATTGGACAGCAAGTGAAATGGCTACTGACCACTTTCCTCATCCCTCCTACCACCTCATAATTTTCTGTTTTCCACCTGATACCCAACAACTTTCAGTCACATCTTTTTCCTCAAGGGCCTTTATTGTGTACCATCTGCTGTCTCTGGAGAGTCCTAAAATTTCTAGACTCCTTATGGCATGTTCTCCCTTTGAAAATAAATCATTATCTTGATTTACTTTGTAATCATTTCAAAGGGAATTTGTGTTTGCATTATGGAAAATGTTAAGTCTCACAATATTCCATGTGTTGTGCAGAAATTTTTATTATTATCATTTTATAGAAAAATTGAAACCCCAAATGACTTTCATGGTGTCAAGAAGTAGGTCAAGCTGGTACTAATAATAGTTACATTCTTAAACCAGGGTTACTTCCTCAAAATTATATGTTTAGTGGGTAAAATGTGGACTCTGTAGTTGGGATGCCTAAGTTTAAATGGAAACGTTGATCTTTACTCAAATCTGTGGTTCTCAATATGATTTTTGAACTATATAAAGACTTGTTAGGAATGCAAATCTTAAAACTTTCTGCTGACCTTCTGAGTTGAAAAGTCTTTGGGCAGTACTCAACAGTCTGTATTTAATAAGTTCTCCAGATGCTTTTGATTTATATTGAAGTGAGTGAATCATTGGACTCTATGGTCTGCCTAACTTCTTGAAGCATCATTATCTTCATTGGCAACAAGGGGTTAACCCAAACCCACTCCATTTTAGCTGAATTTGACTCATAGGGACCCTGAAGGACTCCATAGAGCAGAATAGACATGCTCCCTAGGGTTTCTGAGGCTGTAAATCTCTATGGAAGCAGAGTGTTTCATATTTCTCCCGTTGAGCAGCTAATACATAAGAACTGCGGTCCTTTCTGTTAGCAGCACTACACATAACTCAGATGTCTATTCTGCTTTATAGAGTTGCATTAAGCATTGTTGTTGTTAAGTGCC
>NW_006408661.1:279426-282608 GCF_000296735.1 Chrysochloris asiatica
AGTCAATCACTCCCCTCCTTTTGCTACAAAATGTCCACATTTACATTTCCAACACTTGCAGTCAGTCCTGATAACAGTTATTCACCACTGCACCACAAGGGACCTATCCCTATCTCCTTTCATTAACCCCACCCAAACAGATTGAATACTACTCAGTGGAGATTCTAACTTCCTCTGTGCCCTCTGGATCTAGGTTCCCTCTTGAAAGCTTGTAAGCCAGTCACTTCTTGCCTTTGTAGCCCCTCCCCCCATTTTGGATAGCCAGTGTCAAAGTTGCCCATCCCTGTCTACTCTGTGAATGGAGAGGGTGGGAATGATCCTCGCTGTAAAGATTTGTTTCCTCTTTTGAAATTCAGCATCCATACGTGTAGGTCAAATTCATCAAATTGTATCAGATTTCTCTTTTTTTCCCCTCTTATTTCTTCTTCTAGTTGAACTCTGATCGTACATTCATTGAAGCCAGGTCAATTGGGTTTTATCTGCAAGTGTGGATGTTCTTATGCATATGCCATCTCTTATCAGAGATGGATGCTTCACTCGCCACTCTAGTCCTCTGTGGCTATGTCACAGACTCTGGGCCTAACAGTCCCCAGGTCTTCCCACACTTCTGGCCAACCAGGTCTCCAGCCAGGTTCACAGGAATCTATTGAACATTGTAGGACTTAGATCACAGCTTCACTGCTGTTTTTCCCTCACTTCCCCTTATCAGTGATGAACGTGGTCACCAATCAGAGCACATGTCTGCTCGTGTATTTCCATTGAGTTTTAGTCTTGGAAGGGGGTTTGCACTGAGGAGACCCGACCACTTGCCTTGATGTCTCCCGGGCAAGCAAATGCTTGTTTTTGTAGTAATCAGTCAGACTGCAATTATTGTTTTGTATTTTTCCTGTTGTTCTTTTTCTCAAGAAGTATCTTCTGTTTTCCTAATCCCGCCAGACTGGTCTGCTTGTCCTTTCCAGTGGAAATTTTCCACCTCAGAAGATTCTGGATGGAGTTCAGGATTCCATCCTTATACAATGCAGAGGCTTCACAGGAAGCCTCCTTCACTGGGTACGTTGTAGCCTCATTTTAAGTATTCCAATCAGTTATAGCAAGAAGATGGACTTACAAGCTTTCTGTGGTGACATTTCTGGCTATTCCTCTTTCTCCCATTCAAGTGTATATTTTATAATGGTATGCCAGGGAAATCAAGATTTGAAAGACAGCCAAGCATCTTAACATCATTTCTTCCTTTTCCTCATTCCAACCATGTCTCATTCGCTGTATCCCAGAGCCCTGTTTTTTCAAGGTTGTGCATACATCATTATTTACCTCTGTCCCACTTAGCCCACGCAAACCTGCCTAATTGTTTTCCCATCCACCTTGTTCTTCCATTCCCCTCTCCCTTCTTGTGTATTGCCCACCCCCAGCACCCAAAGTATCCTGTGTCTTTTCCCTACCCTGAGTTCCACCTTCCGCTCCCTCCCCTCACCCCACCACTCACATTCCAGTAACCAGCAAAGAATCCCCCTCCACCCCCTTTAGTATGCGTTCTTTTTCTTAGTCTTTTATAGTAGTAGTCCTATGCCGTATTTCTTCTTTTGTGACTGACTAATTTCACTCAATATAATGTCCTCAAGGTTTATGCATGTTATGTGATAACTTAGAGATTCCTTGTTGTTCTTCAAGGTAGCAGAATATTCCATTGTTTGTGTGTGTACCAAAGTTTGTTTATCCATTCTTCCATTGATGGGCACTTACGCTGTCTCCATGTTTTTGCTATTGTAAATAGCGCTGCGATGAACATTGGTGTGCATATATTAACTCGCATCATGGCTCATATTTCTTATGGGTAAATGCCAAGTAGCGGAATTGCTAGATCGTAAGATACTTGTAAGGAGCTCTGGTAGCGTAGTGGTTACTAATTGGGCTGTGAACTGCAAGGTCAGCAGTTCGAAACTACCAGCTGTTCCATTGGAGAAAGATGAGGCTTTCTGCTCCCATAAAGATTTACAGCCTCAGAAACCCTGTACAAGGTCGCTATGAGTCGGAACCGACTCCATGGAACATAACAACAACAACAACAACAACAAAGGTACTTCTATTTCCAGCCTTCTGAGGAAACGCCATATTGCTTTCCAGAGAGGTTGGACCATTTTGCAATCCTACCAGCAATGCAGAAGTGTCTCAGTCTCTCCACATCCTTGCCAGCATTTATTACCCTCTGCTTTTTTGATCTTTGCTGTTGTTGCTGGTGTGAGATGATATCTCATTGTTGTTTTCATTTTCATCTCTCTAATGGCTAGTGATTATGAACATTTCTTCATATGTTTTTTGGCTGCCCAGATCTCCTCCTTGGTGAAGTGTCTGTTCATGCCTTGTGCCTATTTTTTAAATTGGGTTATTTGTCTTTTTCTTGTAGAGGTGTTACAATTTCCTATATATTTTAGAAATGAGTCCCTTGTCTGATGTGTCATTACAAAAGATTATTTCCCATTCTGTGGGTTCCCCTTTTCCTCTTCTGCTAAAGTCTTTTGATGCACATAAGTTTTTAATTTTAGTATGTCCCAATCATCTATTTTGTCCACTTTTGTTTGTGTAGTTTTCAAAATGTTTGGTAGTCTGTGTATTCCCTGATTTAGTGCCCTCACATTGGTCTTTATAATTTTGGGATTCACATTTAGGTCTTTAATCCTTGCTGAGTTGGTTTTTGTACAAGGTGTGAGGTAACGATCTTGTGTCAATCTTTTTCATATCACTTTCCATTTCTGACAGCATCATCTGTTGAAGATACTATCCCTCTCCTTGGGTTTCCAAGGAGCAGCTGGTGAGATTGAACCACCAACTTTGCAATTGAAACAGCTATTCATTCTTGAGCATTAACCCACAGCACCATACCAGGACTCCGATATATGTAGGGACTTTGTCAAAAATCAGTTGGCTGTATGTTGATGGGTTAATTTCTCAATTCTCGGTTCTGTTCCATTGATCAATGTATCTTTCATTATACCGGTACAAAGTTGTTTTGACCACTGTAGCCGTGTACTAAATTTTAAAGTCAGAGAGTGAGAAGTTTCCAACCTTATTCTTCTTCTTGAGAATTGCTTTGCTTGTCCTGGGTCTCTTTGCTTTCCATATAAAGTTTGTAATTGTTTTTTCCATCTCTTTGAAGAACGTCGTTGGAATTTGGATTGGGATTGCAT
>NW_006408661.1:283278-289829 GCF_000296735.1 Chrysochloris asiatica
TGTTTCTTCTGCATCAATTGATACAATCATGTGGTTCTTTTCCTTTTTCTTGTTTATATGGTGGATTATGTTGATTTTTTTTTTCTAATGTTGAACCATCCTTGCATCTCTGATATGAACCCCACTTGATCATGATGTATTATCTTTTTTGATGTGTTGCTGGATTCTATTGCCTTGGATTTTGTTGAGAATTTTTGCATCTATATTCATGAGGCATATTGGTCTGTAATTTTCTTTCTTAGTGACATCCTTCCATGGTTTGGGTATGAGGGTTATGTTTGCTTCATAAAATGTTTTTGGAAGTTTTCCATCCTCCTCTATATTCTGGAGGAAAAAAAAAATAAGCAGGAACCCCAATGAGATGGATTGGCCAAGTGGCAGCATCAATGGACTGAAGCGTGGCAGCAGTTCTGAGGTTGGCCCAGGATCAGGCAGTATTTCGTTCTGCTATGCATAAGGTCGCTATGGGTTGGTACTGGCTTGATGAAACCTAATAACAACAAAAAATATATTCTGGAATAATTTGAGTAGAATTGGTGACAGCTCTTCCCTGAATGTTTGGTAGAACTCACCAGAGAAGCCATCTGGGCCTGGACGTCTTTTGGTTGATAATCTGATCAATTTCTTCTTTCGTTATGGGTCTGTTCAGGTTTTCTACTTTAAATCTGCTTTTGTCTCTGTGTGTAAGATGTGTTTCTTGCAGACAGCATTGTCAAGTATCTCCATTCTGCCACCCTCTGTCTCTTAACTGGTGCAATTAATCTGTTTACATTCAGTGTAATTATTAATAGGTATGGATTAATTGTTGCCATTATGTTTGTTTGTTTGTTTTGTGGTGTGTCTTCTTTCTTTGTTCTGTGTGTCTTCCTTTGCTGAGTTCATGCTTTTTGTGTTCTTTCTTGTGAGTTTCCTCATAATTTTAATAATTCCATGTTCTTGGATTTTCATTTTCTTGATATGTTATGTAGTGTTATTTTTCTTTGAGGTTACCTTATAGTCCATTAACTTTTCCTGCCACTTAGTGCAGTCTATTTTATCCTGTAATCTACCTGATCTTTTCATCATCTGTATCTCTGTTTCTACATGTTTACCTTCTTTTACATTGTGATTGTTTTGATCATAGACTTACCTCCCAGAATCACTGAGTTTGTTCTTATAGTTTTGTTCTGAGAGGTGCTGCCACATGTTAAACTCTGGTTGATGTCTGTTCTTATTAGTTCTCAGTCCACAGAACTCTCTTTATCATGATTTGTAATACAGGGTTGGCTTTGGCAAAATCCCTTAAATTTGTTTATCCTGGAATGTTTTGATTACATTGTTTTATTTCATTGATAGCTTTGCTGGGTAAAGGATTCTTGGTTGACAGGTTTTGTTTGTTTGTTTGTTTTTTTCCTTTCAGGATCTATCTATCTATATATATCTGCTCCATGGGAGAAAGATGAGGCTTTCTACTCCTGTAAAGATTTACATCCTCGGAAACCCTGTACAGGGTCGCTATGGTTCAGAACTGACTCGACAGCACTTAACAACAACAACAACAATCCCCATTGCCTTCTTGATTGCATGGTTTCTGCTGAGAGATCTGATCTTAATCTGACTTCCTTTCCTTTGTATGTAATGCTTCTCTTTTCGCTAGCTATCCTTATCTTTGATTTTGGAGAGCTTGATTATGGTATGTCTTGGTGAGTTTCTTTTGGGGTCTATCCATACTTGGGTCCATTGAGCTTCTTGAATTTTTATCTTTTCACTTTTCAGGATGTTAGAGAAAGTTTATTCCATCAGTTCTTCAACTATTTCCTCTGTGGACTTGTGTGATTCTTCCTGTTCTGGAATGCCGATAAGTTTTTAGTTATTTCTCTTCTTGTTGTCCAACATGAATCTTAGGCTTTCTTCAGATTTTTTTATCCTTTTTTGTGTTTGCTCTTCTAGTTTAGTAGTATTGAGAGCTTTGTCTTCCAGCTCACTAAATCTACCTTCCATCTCTTCTAATCTGCTCCTTTGCACTTTCAGTGTATTGTTTATTTCTGATATTCTATTATTTATCTTTTTGACCTTTTTATGTAGGCTTTGAATTGTTTCCAATGGTGTATCTATCTTATTTGATTGTTCCTGTAGCACTTTCCTGACTTCTTTCTTATTTTTCTCAACTCCATTGTAAAGTGTTTTGAAACATTTTAAATAATTTTTTTCTGAATTCCTTCTCTGGCATTTCCAAGGTCTGCACTCCTTCCAGAATATAGTCAAGGTCTACCTCTAGGTCATTTGTCTTAGATCCTTTATC
This sequence comes from Chrysochloris asiatica, assembly GCF_000296735.1. Lineage (NCBI taxonomy): Eukaryota > Metazoa > Chordata > Mammalia > Afrosoricida > Chrysochloridae > Chrysochloris > Chrysochloris asiatica. The sequence goes on from NW_006408661.1 coordinate 285,560, forward strand.
TTGTTTCTGGACATATGCTGATATGGGCATATGCTTTCACTTCTTGGACATGTTTAGTGGTTAGCTGTGGCCTTAATACTTAATTGAGTGTGTGTTTTGGTATTTTTTATACTTTTTGATTGTCTCCAGGTAAATCTGATCAGGATGTGTGCTTCCCTTTTCACTCTTTTTATTGTTTTGCTCAGAGTAACTTTCACAGGTGTTGTCTGCCTCCCTGGTGTATGGAATTTGGTATTGGTTCTTGCCTGGATTTTGGTGTTTTATACAGTGTGATTGTAGCTTGACTGTATGGCAGCAGTTGCTGTCTCTTCTTGGATAATATAGGGAGAGAAAGAGTCCCCCAAAGGTAAAAGGTGGAGCATGAAACAGCAAAACAGAAACATTAAAAAAAAAGGAAAAAAACCCCAAAACACCAAAAAACAACAACAAAAACTAGATTGGATACTTCAGTCTATAATCACAGAAAAGGGATAGGAGAGAGCGATGGAAAAAAATCTGTAGCCTAATATGAGTATTACTTTAATGTCCTCTTTCAATTTCTTGCCTTCAAAGCTGCTTGATAAATTTCACAATGCCAGTGCTGGTTGTTATGGTGTACCTCATGATTTAATTAAGTTTCTGCCTGCTTTGTTTTTAAACTCTCTTTCTCTCTCCACACACCTTGTTCTGGTCTTTTTGCTGTTAAAAACAGTTCAGGTCCAGCTCTTAGACTGAGAGTATCTGTGCACATGTGTGGCAGAAGAATTCAACAGTGGTGGTGGTAAGCGGTGTCCACTGGCTCAGGCTCCCTCTCTAGAATGGAGGTATGCAAACAATGGGAGGCCAATGAACAGATACCAATAAGAAAAAAAAAAAAAATCAAAACAAAGCAAAACCAACAAAGTGTATTGTCTGCCTTTGTTCTGTGATTCCTGCAGCATTATTTCATGGTGGGTCTGTTCCCCTTCTTGATCTTGCCATTTGGTCTTGCCCAAATTATCAGCTCCAAGCCATAGAGACCGGCAAATTAAAAGAAAAAATGCAATTTCTTACTCCTGCTACAAGTTCCACTAGCTATAAGCCTTCAAACTTTAAAAATATTCCTAGATATGTAGTTCAGCATTTTGGAGCTCTGCCCCCTGAACCCACTTCACCTGGTAGTCTGTGGTATTGCTGATGGCTAATTTCACGGCACCTCTACCCTGTCCACCATCAAGCCCCACCTTTTCCTATTCTCTGATTCTTGAATCACTTATAATTGATTGTCTAGAATATATTATAGCTTTGCCTCTCTTTCCAACTGTCTCCTTTAACCCTTACTGTTATAACGTGTATGAGGTTCTGTCTGTTATAAAAATTCTCTAATTTTTACTTTAATTAAGAAATTGGGATAATACTTTGTATGGTTGCTAAAAATCAGATGTGATAAAATGTGCAAAACATTTATACAATTGCTGTCAAGTTGATTCCAATATATGACAACTCGATATGTGCATTCTATAAAGTTTCCAAGTGACTGGATTTTGGTAAGTAGCTTTCCAGTCTTTCCATCTGACGTACATCTGGGTGAACTTAAACTTCCAATCTTTTGATTAGTAGCTGAGTGTATTACATTTTTTAACCACCTAGGGATTATTTTATAGTAAGGCACATATTTATATAAAATAAACAGCTACTGTTCTTCATTCTTCATTCATTTTTTTCTCTGTCTTCTGAATTTCCTTCCAATTCATTGTTATTGCCTTAGTTTTGCTCTCCCAGCTTCTAAGGGAGAATATTAAATGGAACCCAGAAGTCTCAAAAATAGTTATCATCTTTTCCATACAGACTTAGATTATTTATGTTCAACAGTATCTTACTTAGCTCAGGTCCCCTTCCCTTACCAAAACAACAGATTTTGAGATGAAAATTTATTTGAAAAATATTTACTGAAAGAATGATCAGTAATGTTATCTGTGAAAAGAATGGGAGAAAGTGAACGAGGAAGTTAAATTGCCATGAAAATATAATAAAGGCTTGAGCTAATCCCAAAAGCAGTTCTCACTTTGGAATAGACCTTGAGAGTTTTCTAAAATTGAATCAAGTTGTCCAAGACATTATGCTAGTCAATGAATATGGACTGTTGAGGCGATGGGAAAATTTCTGAAGAAGGAGCCCACTGTGACACATCAGTTACCAACATACTCAACAATTGGGGGAATAAGTAACTGGGCCCCAAAGGACATTCTGGATGGCCCACTATATCATCCTCTATAATATGCACCACCACTATCATCTTGCTTCATATGGGATGTTAAACTTATTTGGAGATAGCTTTCTAGGATGTGGTTCATCCCTTTGCCTAAAGAACTTAAAAAGAGAAAGTTTAATAGGGTATGCCAAGACTTTGATGTCGTAATTGGTCTAGTCATCTCCTTACTCTACTGTTGTTAAATGCTGCCAAGTCAATTTCAACTCATAATGACCATGTATAGGATTTCTGAGGAACAGCTGGTGGGTTTGAACTGGAGATCTTGTGGTTTGAAGTCCAGTACTGACCCTACAGTGCCACCCTAAGAGTACTACTATCCATTCTAAATTCCCCTCCTCATCAATAATACCCCTGCTGGACTAGATGCCTTAATGGTGAAATGGTCTATATTTTGACGTATAAGGGATCTTGTCACCATGGTCTTGTCGGATTTGTTCATTTACCATAAAACTCAGGCAATCATGTTCTAAGAGATATTCCAATATACCATTTAACCCAAATGTATAACAATAATCCTATATTCTCCTGAAGATAACGTCTAAATGCCCAGCCAAGGTGAAAACTATCCTTACCTCTTTGTCTATTGTCAAAAGGATTTAAGGTGCAGACATAGCACTAAGGGCAATATGGAACCCTTATTTTATCTACTGTTCAAAATGTTTCATATGAGATCATCAGAACCTATAAGCCCATAGTTTAAGAGATGGAAAGCACATATAATTCTAGGATCAGATTATTGGTAAGCAGATCAATCCTACTTGCAATCCTTGGTTCCTGGACAAATAAAAGTTTTACCTGTTGGAGACTCTACAGATGTAATAAATTCTACTATAGAAGCATATTATGTCATAAAAGTTGTATCCTTTCTGGTGTTTCAGCTATGCCGTCAAAAGGGTGTTCCATTGCTTTGTCAGGCAGACACATTCAGCTCTGTATGGTACTTAGTTTGTTGTTGTTGTTTGGTGCTGTCAAGTTAGTTTCAACTCACAGTGACCACATGCACAATAGATGGAAACAATGCCTGTTTCTGTGTCATCCTCACAGTTGCTGCTATATTTGAGCCAATTGCCACTTGTCATGTGTGAATCCATATACTTAGGTGTCTTCTTTTTCTTTGCCACTCCATTTTACCATGCCTGATGTGCTTCTCCAAGAAATGGTCACTCCTAATTACATGTCTAAAGTATGACAGACAAAATGCCACTATCCTGCCTTTTAATGAGTATTCTTGTACTTCTTCTAATACAAATATATTTGTTCTTCTGGCATGCATATTACTTTTAATATGCATACCATAATTCAAATAAATCAATTATTCTATGGTCTTCTTTTTTCATTATCCAACTTTTACATGCATATCAGGCAAATGAAAACACCATGACTTGAGCAATATGCACTTTAGTCCTCAAATTAACATCTTTGCTCCTGAATAGTTTAAAAAGGGCTTTTGCAGAAGATTTGACTACTGCAATTCATTGTTTGATTTCATGACTGCTACTTCCATTGTGGATTCAAACAGAATGAAGCCTCTGACAATTAAAGTTTCTACAATTATCATGATTTTATTTATTTGTCCAGTTGTGAGTATCTTTGTTTTCTTTACATTGAGGTGCAATCCATACTCAAGGCTGTAGTCTTAGATCTTCATCAGCAAATATTTTAAGTCCTTTTAGGTTCCAGCAAGCAGGTCTCTGTAATCTGCATATCCAGGTTGTTCATTAGATTTCCTCAGATCCTGATTCCACATTCTTTTCCATAGAATCCAGTTTCTCAGATTATTTGCACAGCACACAGATTGAATTAATAAGGTGAAAGGATGAAACCCTAGTGCACAACTTTTCTGATTTTAAACCATTCAGTTCTACTTGTTCTGTCCAAATGACTGATCTATGTACTAGTTCCTCATGAACAATAGTAAGTATTTTGGAATACCCATTCTTCACCATATTATCAATAGTTTTACATGATCCTCACTGTCAAAAGTCTTTTGCATAATCAATAAAGAACAGGTAAATATCTTTCTGATACTCTCTGCTTTCA
>NW_006408661.1:290822-291278 GCF_000296735.1 Chrysochloris asiatica
TGCCTATGAGCAATTAATGGTCTGATGATATGGAACTTTCCCACCATCTATTTCCACAGATGTAGTCAATTTTATTTTTTTGTATCCTATCTGGTAAGGTCCAGGTATATATTCACCTTTTTTTTGTTGTTTAAAAACATATTTTCAATGAAGAAGTCATTAATCTTTCAAGATTCTATCATGCAATCTCTAGTATCACTTCTATCACTGAGGCCATATTTTCCAACTACTGATCTTTCCTCTTTTGTTTCCAATCTTTGCAGTCGAATCACCAGTAATTTTCAATGTATCTTTACTGAATGCTGGTCAATTTGAGACTTAAGAAGTTGGAAGAATTTTTCAATTTCATAATCACTGACAATAGTGGTTTGTGTATAAATTTGAATAGAAGCATTAATTGGTCTTCCTCATAATTATATGGCAATTGTCCTATCACTGACAGTGTTGGACTTGAAA
>NW_006408661.1:312508-318573 GCF_000296735.1 Chrysochloris asiatica
CTTTGGTTGTGATCAGTATTTTAAGTCCTTTTCCCTCCCAGAAATCAAGATTGTATCACCCTCATAGTGCAGGTTATAAAATTGTATTCCTCAAATTCTGATGCCATGTTCTCCTTAGTTAATTCAGTTTTATCAAATTATTTGCTCAACATACATATTTTATAAGTACAGTGAAGGAATACAATCCTGGCACACATCTTTCCCAATTTTAAACCATTCAGTGTCCACTTGTTCTATGTACAGGTTCCTTGTGAGCATAATTAAGTGTTCTGGAATACCCAGTTTCCACAATATTGTCTATATTTTATCATGACTGACACAGTCAAAAGTATTTGCATAATCAATAAAGCAAAGTTATGCATCTTTCTGGTATTCTCTGTTTCAGTTAAGATCCATCTGGTATCAGCAGTGATAACCGTATTTTACTGCCTTCTTGTGACACTGGTTTGAACCTCTGATAGTTCTCTGTCAATGTACAGTTGCGGTCATTTTAAAATTATCTTTAACAAAATTTTACTTTCTTGTGATGTTAATAATATTGTCCAATGATTTCTTCATTCAGTTGAATCACTTATATTTGGAATGGGCAAAATATGGAACTCCTCCAATCAATTGACTCTCTTCTAATTTTCTTAGCATAGATAAGTGAGGGCCTCTAGTTCTGCATCAATTTGTCAAAATATTTAAATATGTATTCCATTAATTCCTAGAGTTTTGTTCATTGCCAATGTCTTCAATGCAGTTCACCCTGGACTTCTTTTTTCAGTAACATTGGTTCTTGATCACATGCTATATTTTGAAATGTTTGAAAATTAACCATTTGTTTTTTTGCACAGTAACTCCCTATATTCCTTCTATATTCTTTTGACGCTTTCTGCATCATTAAATAATTTGCCAATAGATTCCTATAATATTTCAAGTCAAGTCTTGGATTTTTTTTTCTTCAATTATTTCAATTTGAGAAATGCTGAATGTGTTCTTCCCTTTTGGTTTTCCAACTCCAGGTCTTTTTACATTTCATGATAATACTTGAGTTTGTCTTCTAGAGCTGCTGTTGACATTTTCTTTTCACTTTCTTTACTTCATTTTTTTTTTGTTTGCTTTATCATTTCTACGCTAGTGAACAAGTATCAGAATCTCCTCTAACATGCATTTTGGCCTTTTCTTTATTTCTTGTCTTCTCAATGAGCCTTTTGCTTTCTTTCTGTATGCTGTTCTTTATATCATCCAACATCTCTTCTGTTCTTTAATCATTTGTGTTTAAAGCATCATATATGTTTTTGAGATGATCTGTAAAGTGGGATATGTTCAAGGTTATATTTTGGCTCTTGTGGACTTGTTCTAATTGTCTTAAGTTTTAGCCTGAACTTAAATATATAGTAATACAAATACTACAAATTAGAGTATAAAAATAAAAATAATGAAGGTTAGAGAAGTTTATTTGTATGGTTTTTTTTTAATCGTTCATATATGACATTCAATAGACATAATTAAATATGTTGTTGTTGTTAGGTGCCATCGAGTTGATACCGACCCATAGCAAGCTTATGCACAGCAGAATGAAACACTGCCCAATCCTGGGCCAACCTCACTATTGTTAATTAAATATAGAAATGGAAAAATAAATTGACCCTCAAAATTGTGATTTGTTTCCCTTTTCCTAACATTACAGATGTATTTCAGCAGCTGATATTTTTTATGCTTTTGAAATTGCATATTTCATCAAAAGTTTAGCTATTTTTTTCATTTCATTTAAGTTTTAAGTTTTACTAAAGGTAATACCGAAATGGTTGCAAGCATACTTTGACAGAGAACTTCCAGAGGTTCAAGCCAGATTCAGAAGAGGACATGGAATGAGTGGTATCACTGTTGACTTCAGATGGATCTTGTATGAAAGCAGAGAATACCATAAAGAAGTTTACCTGTGCCTTATTGACTCTGCAAAGGTTTTCAATCGTGTGGATCATGACAAGCTATGGAAAACGTTGGGAATTATGAGTATCCCGGAACACTTAATTGTGCTCATGAGAAACCTTACATAGACCAAGAGACAGTTGTTTGAACAGAACACAGGAACACTGACTGGTATAAAATTAGAAAAAGTGTGCAACAGGGTTGTATTTTTTCACCATACTTATTAAACTTGTATTCTGAGCAAATAATCCAAGAAGTTGGGCTATATGAAGAAACACATAGTACCAGGAAGACTCATTAACAATCTGCCATATGCAGATGATACAACATTGATTGCTGAAAGTGAAGAGGTCTTAAAACAGTACTTACAAAGATCAAAGTCCACAGCCTTCAGTATGCTTTCATCTCAGTGTAAAGAAAACAAAAAACCCTCACCACTGGACCAATAACATCCTTCTCAATGGAGAAAAGATTGAAGTTGTGAAATACTTCATTTTTCTTCAATTGACCATGAATACTCATGGAAGCAGCAGTCAAGAAATCAAATGACACATTGAATTAGGCACAAGACCTTTTTAATGTGTTGAAGAGTAAATATGCCATTTTTAGGACTTAGGTACATCTGACCCAAGCCATGGCATTTTCAATAACCTCATATGCATGTGAAAGTTGGGCAGTGATTAAGCAAGATCATAGAATAATTGATGCATTTGAGTTATGGTGTTGGAGGAGATTATTCAAAGTGCCACGGGATGCCAAAAGAACAAACAGATCTGTGTTGGAAGAAGTGTGGCCAGAGTACTTTTTGGAAGTCAGGATGGCCAGACTTCTTCTCTCATATTTCAGACATATTGTCAGGAGGGACCTGTCACTCAAGAAGGATATCATGTTTGATAAGTTGGAGGGTCAGAATAAAAGATGAAGATCCCCAACGAGATGGATTGGCAAAGTGGCAGCCTCAATGGTCTCAAGCATGGCAACAATTCTGAGGCAGTGTTTTGTTCTGTTGTACATAGGGTCTCTATGAGTCAGTGATGACTCGATGGCACCTAACAACAACAACAACAACATAGTGTATGATGGTGAAAGGCAGCAGTGATGGACTTGTTAGTCCATGGAGCAAGAGCTGAGTCCCTTCAGCAAGAGGCTTGTTTTGTTATGGTTGTTGTTGTTAATTGCTGTTGAGTCAGTTCTGACCCATAGCAATCCTGTATGGGGTTTCTGAAGAATTCCGGTGTGAGGCTGTGGTTAATGCAGTGGACTGCAAAGTTGATTTGAACAGCTACCTTATACAGGTTGCTCTAGGTCATAACTGAATTGATAATATTTAATAACCAAATCATTAACACAGCATTTCTGAAGACCAGCTGGAAAGCTTTAACTGTCAACTTTGTGTTTCAAATTGACATAGAAGTCCAATGCATCAACCCACAGCACCAAACTAGGACTCCAGGAGACTTGATAGAAGAGCTCAACATTTTGTAATACTTGTTAACATAGGGCAAGGGGCTGAGTGTCCTCCATTCAATGTGTTGACTCAGAAAGATTTGGTGCATGAGTCTTCCTTACAGCACACAGCAGGGCCATATGTCTCTGGAAAGGAAGTTAATAAGCAAAGCCAAAATAGCTCTAACAGTTATTTGTGCAGAGTATGAAAGTCTTAAGTGTGTCACATGTACGGCTTCCAAACTTCCCTGATCTGGGCAGTATGGGACAGTTAATATAGTAGGAGTTCTGGTAGCGTAGTGGTTACAAATCGGGTTGTGAACCTTAAGATCAGCAGTTTGAAACTACCAGCTGTTCTGAGGGAGAAAGATGAGGCTTTCTGCTCCCATCAAGATTTACAGATTTGGAAACCCTGTACAGGGTTGCTATGAGCTGGTTCTGACTCTGTGTCACATAACCACCACCACCATGTTTGTATAGTCCACATATCCTGGTAGGAGCTGGAAGCAGAATCTAACAAGACCCAGTGGCTAAGAAGAATCTTAGAGAGCCACACAGGCTGTTTAGCAATGTGGTGGTGTTCAGAAGCAGAGGGGACATAAACACAGAATCTGATAAGAACCATGCTGTGCATTCCCTGACATATAAGAAATATTGTTAGGTGCCATTGAGTTGGCACCTACTTATAGCAACCCCATGTACAACAGAACAAAATACTGCCTGGTTCTGCAACATCCTCACAATAGTTGTCATGTTTGAGACCAATATTGCAGTCATTGTGTCATTCCATCTTAATGAGGATCTTCCACTTTTGTGTTGACCTTTTCCAAGCATGAGGACCGTTGTCTGGTTCCTCCTGATAACCTATCCAAAGTATGGGGCCAAAGTCCCACAATCCTTATTTCTAAAGGTGGAAGTCTGTACTAACACAGAATTGTTTTTTCTTCTGTCAGTCCATGTTACTTTCAATATTATTCATCAATACCATAATTCAGATGAATCAATTATTTTTTTCTGGTCATCCTTACTCATTGTCTATATTTCACATGCATACGAAGCAATTAAAAATACCATGATTTGAGTCAAGTTAACTTTAGTCCTCAAAGTGCTCTTTAATGCTTTAAAGGGTACTTTTGCAGTAGGTCTTTACAATGCAATGCATTATTTGATTTCTTGAATACTGTTGCCCTGGGCATTAATTAAAGATCCATGTAAAATGAAATACTTGACAAGTTTAATCATTTCTCCATTTATTATGATACTTATTGGTCCAGTTGTGAAGATTTTTGCTTTCTTTATGATGAGGTCGAATGCAAACTGATGGCTGTAGTCTCTGATCTTTGTCAGCAAATGCTTTGGGTCTTCTTCAGTTTCAGCAATCAAGGTTGTATTACCTGTTCATGAGTGTTCCTCAATAAGAGCAGGAGTCTTCCAATCTTGATGTCACATTCTTCTTCATATAATCAAGCTTCTCAGATTATTTGCTCAGCATACAGAATGAGTACTTGTGTTGAAGTGTGCAACCCTGTTGCAAACCTTTCCTAGTTGCATACCATTAAGTTTTACACCACTTATACCATTACACTCTTGTTCAGTACAAATTACTGCCTCTTGGTCTATGTTCAAATTCCTCATGAACATGATTATGAAATTGTTCTGAAATTCCCCTTCTTCACAATGTTGTCCATAGTTTGCTATATCCAAACTGTCGAATGCCTTTGCATAGTCAATAAAGCACAAGTAAACATCTTTCTGGTATTCTCTGTTTTCAGTCAAAATACATATGACAGTAGAAATGATATTCCTCTTTCCATATCCTCATCTGAATCCAACTAGAATTTCTGGAAGCTCTTTGTCGATGTATTGCACAACCATTTTTATATTATTATTAGCAGCATTTTACTTGCACGTGATATTAATGATGTTTTATAATTGCTGCATTTTCTTAGGTCACACTTTTTTTGAATAGGCAATCAACTGGTCAGGTAGCTGTTCTCCAAATTTCTTGACATAGATGACTGAGTACCTCCAGTGGTGCATCAGTTTGTTGAAACATTTCAATTTTATTCTGTCACTTCTTGTATTCTTGCTTTCCACCAATACCTTCTGCGCAGGTTGGTATTATTCCTTCAGTGATACTGGTTCTTAATCATGTACACCATAAGTATTCATATAGGTAAATTGACAATGTGTACATGTTACCGGGTTGAAAATCTGTTATTTTTGTTTACTGTGCTTTCTATACAAAAATAATAATGCACTGTCTCCAAAGCTGCTGCAGACCATTTTGATCCCTTTGAGAATACTATTTAAGTGTCTTGTGTCCAACTCAATAACAAATAAATATAACATCAATAGATTGGTTTATGCCAGTGTGTGTATGTGTCTTATTCCTACCAGTATTAAGGCTGCATGGAAGCTTGAAACACAACCATTCTCTATGTGCATTGCAGACAGACAAACATATACATATAATTGAATAATTATACAAAACAATAAAATTGTTGATCACAAAAATTAATTTATTGAGCATCTACTTTTAATACGGACTGCACAGTACAGACAATAAGATCATAATTTATTTCATGTTTTACAGAATATGAAAATTGAAAAAGAGTATGAATGATAATCCTTATATTAAAATGTACTAATCTGCATCAGAATTTAGGATCACCAATGTTTCTATTTAATATTATATATTTACT
>NW_006408661.1:318673-321035 GCF_000296735.1 Chrysochloris asiatica
GATCGAACATTGTTTCGTTCTGCTGTGCATGGAGTCGCTATGAGTCGGTTCCGACTCGATGGCACCTGACAACAACAACAACAAATAAAAATAAATAACTATTTTTAAAGAGGAATAAATTATGTCTACTTAAAAGTAAAAGAAGATTGCTTAAGGATTTTCAGATACTCCACATGCTAATGTGCATATGTTAAATACTATTATCATATTTGCTCACCTGGTTAATAGCTACCTCTCAACTCTCACATGAGGGATCACCTCTTTTTATAAACTGTTCTTGAAATCCATGTTTCTTCAAATAGCTATGCTTCTATGTCAACCTACCTATATCTCAGTAATTTGAAAGACTCCAATGTGTTTGACAATTTTTGTTAGGCTAGAATTCTCAATGTGTAGTTCTCAGCACAGCAATGTAAGTATCAACTGCAAATTTGTTACAAATGCATTTTCTACAAAGATACCTGTTGTTATTAGTGCCTCTGAGTTGGTTCTGACACACAGCAATTCTATATAGGTTTTCCTAGGAGATGCTGATGGTTCGAACCACTTTTAGGTTAGCAGTCCAACACTTAACTGGCTGTGTCACTAAGGCTCCTCTTGGTGAACTAGAACCACCAAATTTTTGGTTAACACACTCAGAGATTAGTCTATAAATAATGAAAATAATAGCTAACTCATATTGAGTCCTCTTTATGTTTCAGGCATTGTACTAAGCATTCACATTTACTTATTCACTATTCTCACAATAATCCAATGGGACAGATACTATTAGTGTTCCCATTATTAAACATTAAGGAATGAGACATAGAAAGATTAGGAAATTTTCCAAGAATAAATAATTAACAAGTAGCAGAGTCAAATAAAATCTTAGTCTATATTCAGAACCGTCATTGCTGACTGAAATTATATTAACTCAAAGTTTGTATAAATAGAAAAATGTATGTTTTCCCAACTATTTTTTAGATTCATTATTGTATATATGGTTAACTTTATTACATTTTGATTCTTTAAGGGATATTTATAAGCAGACTTCTACTGATAACAGATGTCTCTTGAAATTGTATATCTTTAAACTTTCCTAAGCAATTATATAACCATGGATTTCCTCATTTTAAAGATGACTCTGAAAAATTTCCCAAAAATAACTTCCTATATAACTCTTTTTGAGTTTGGGTTTAAACCAAAATCTTATGAAAATTGGGACATTGTTGAAAGATTTTGAGACAGTCCTGCAGGTAAATGCACTAGACTGCAAGATAGGATTGAATAGCAAGGTTGGCAATTCAAACTCCCCAGCCACTCCTTGGAAACCCTATTTATACAGGGTCTTTATGATTTGGGACTGACTCAATGGCACTTAACAACAGCAACCTGAATTACTCTTAGATGAATTAGAATTAAATTGACAGTATGACATACCAAAGTTACCCTCTTCAAAATTATGGCTTACATAAAATAAATAGGGTGTCTTTGTTTTGTTTTGTTTGAAATAAATTGCATGAATTTAAAGTTAAGCTACTAAGAATTTATAACAATATTTGATAAAAGCTATGTAAATTATCAAAGCTTAAACTGGCCATTTTTGTAATGACATTTCACCTTAATATGCACATGAATGCTACATAATTTTGCTAGGTGAAGTTAGGACAGTGTGTGCTCAGGTGGCTTAAGATTTATAATTTGATCACATCTACTGGTGTGGTGGTGTGGGATAAACACTGTAAGGTGGTTCAAAACTACTGGCTGAGCCTCAAAAACCCTGTAAAGGTTTACTATGAGTTTGGACCAGTTCCATGGCACTTAGCAACAGCAACTGAGTTTACTTGTGACTGTGTTTAATACTTTGGTTCTATCCAGGCTGCAATTTCCCTGTGTAAAGTTATGTAAATTTGTTTTCATTAAAAAAGAAAAATATCTTCACTCCTCATTTCTTAAAATGACAAAATCCCAACAGATTAAATCATTCCAAATATTTTGCCAGAATATCTCAGAGCACAACAAAAATTTAGTTGAGTAATTCAATGACCACTAGGCTAATTGTTATTTTTATCTTTATTATGTGATATGACTATAGCACTTCTTAATTTCATCATTCCTTTTTGGAGTTCTGGAAAAACTGCCAGCTTGCATGTCCTGTGACCACAGCTACTAGAAATCTGCCTCATTCTCATCTTTGGGTAAGAATATTGCAGCCAGGAAACAGATTGGATTATGCAGATGTTGAACTATGAAACACTACTCAGTCCAGTAATCTTATTTTTTTTTTAATTAAATATTTTTATTTTGGATTGAGTGAAAGTTTACAGGGCACATCATCAGCTTCACATTCAACCATTCATATAGCTTGTTTCATTACATTGAT
>NW_006408661.1:323748-325893 GCF_000296735.1 Chrysochloris asiatica
AAATGCCAAAATCAAAATCAAAGGCAAAAATGGGGTTTTCCGATAGCGTAAGGGAGGCTATGTGACCCGCACCTCCTGGCCGCCCTGGCAAACCGGAAGTCTGATCTTCAGTCTATCTTGTCCTGTACCTCATCCTCTTCTCCAAAGTTAATCTCTTTTCTAATTGTTGTGTTTAACATTTCCTTGGTCTTTCCTTTTAACTTTATCATATCAGTGGGGGGTTTTGTTGTTGTTGTTAAGTGCCTTTGAGTCAGCTTCAACTCTTAGAGGCCATCTATGGGGTTTCGGAGGGTACAAATCTTTACATGAGCAGAAAATTTCATGTTTCTCCTATGGAGCAGGTGGTGGGTTTGAACTACTGACTTTGTCATTAGCAATTTTCTGATTATCCAACAGCACTCCTAATAATATCTGTTGATATGAACAAAATTATTATTGTTTCTGAACTCTATTGTCCATTATTTCTGATTATTCTTATTGATGATTCTGATTATTCTTATTGGATATTGCATTTGGAAGTATATTTGAAGACATAATTATGCCCCAGAATTTTTATAATGCCTCTTCTAGAGTGTACTTTTGCTCTTTTCGGCACTGTCTTGCAGGTACTACTAATACAAGACACTACACTCTAGTTATTTGGCTTTATGCTTTCTTAACAGCCAGATGACAGAAAATGAGGTTCCAACTTCCTCATAGATATGGTGGCTACCAGCTTATTATCATACTGAAGATTCGGACCTTCTAATTTTAGCTCAAATGAAGGGTCATCAGGAGAGAGACTAAAGAAAGGTGAATGAGGCATCTAAAATTCAAGTGTTAAGAAAGCTATCATTCTCAGAATGGTGCCAAGTATTGATTTGCACATGCATCACCATCAAGATTGGGTGACTTCTTATATTCTGGGTCCTGGGCACCTCACTCTAGTCCCAGTCCTATGAATGATGTACTTGTATTCCCATCTTTTGAATGTTTTAGCCTTTCAGACCCAGTAACCTCTACAGACAACAAAGACTAGACTTAAAACTTTATTATTTACAGGTGTTGGATAATGTGCTAGACTGCAAAGTCAATTTGAAGCACAATGTTGGCAGGTCAAACTCATCAGCCACTCCTTGGAAACCCTACATAGAGTCACTATGAGTCAGAACTAACTTGATGGCACTTAACTAGAATAGCAACAAGCAATTTCCTGGTGTGGCACTGTAGGATCAAGCCTGAGTTTGTTTTTTGTTTTGTTTTTTTAATACATATAACTTTATTTCACATTTCTTTAGAGACTTAAGAGCATGGTTCATATTATGTTTTCTGTATGAATGATGAATCTTTTTGTCTTTTTGCATCAAGGAACATTTATGCCTGTCTCATTTTTTTCTTTTAAGTTTTTAGTGAATTATGTGTTCATTTACATCAGTGAACACTACCTTTAAATTCATCCTATTGTGTTTTGTTTTATTGCAATGATCACAGTCTCCTGCATGCATTATCAAACAACCAAAGGGTACACCCCACAGTCCTGCCGCATGGCCACCAGCACACAGCCCCTCTCTGTCTGAGTCCAGTGTCCCCAGCCACTACTTCTCTCCACATCATCGTCTCTGCCTCCATCCCTAGTGTCACTGCCTCCTGAGACAGGGTCCCGCACTTCTCCCTTGATGGTTCCAGGGATCTCTGCTCCTGGACTGCAAAATCAGCCACTACCCTCCTATTGTTACAAAACATTTACATTTACTTTTCTAACACTCACTGTCAGACCTGATAGCAATCATTTCCTACTGAACCACAGGAATCCTATCCCCCTCACCTTTTATCAACCCCATCCAGACAGGTTGGAAAGAATTCAGTGGAGAATCTACCTTTCCCTGTATCCTCTGGAGCTAGGTTCCCTTTGAAAGCTTGTAAGCCAGTCACTTCTTGCATTTGTAGCCCTCCCATTGTAGCCCTCCCAGTGTTTAAATTCCCCATCCCTGTCGACTCTGTGTACCAAGGGGGTAGGAATGATCCTCATTCTAAAGACTTGTCTACTCCTTTGTCATACTGCTTCCATAAGCATAGGTCAAGTTCATCCACTTGGAGTGGGTTGTTGTTGTTGTCAGGTGTCATTGAGTCAGAACCAACTCATAGCGATCCCATGCACAGCAGAAC
>NW_006408661.1:327487-329836 GCF_000296735.1 Chrysochloris asiatica
AATCAATTGGCTGTATGTGGAAGGATTAATTTCTGGATTCTCAATTCTCTTCCATTGATCAATGAATCTTTCATTGCACCAGTACCAAACTGTTTTGACCACTGTAGCCATGCAACAAAGTTTGAAATGGGGGAATAAGAATTTTCCAACCTATTGTTCTTCTTTAGCAGTGCTTTGCATATTCTGGGTCTCTTTCCTCTCCATATACAGTTTGTGATTGTTTTTTCCATCTCTTTTACGAATGTTTTTGGAATCTGGATTGGGATTGCATTATATGTGTAAATTGCTTTGGGCAGTATTGACATTTTCACAATGTTATGTCTTCTTATCCAGGAGCATGGTATATTCTTCTATTTTTGTAAGTCTATTTTGGTTTCTTCTAATAGTGTTCTGTAGTTTTCTTTCTATAGGTCCCTTGTTTCTCTGGTTACATTTATTCCAAATATTTCATCCTTTGGGCAGCTATTATAAATGGTATTGCTTTCCTAATGTACTTTTCAGCACTGTCGTTTTTGGTGTAGAGGAATCCAACTGATTTCTGTATATTGATCTTATACCCTGACATTTTGCTGAATCTTCCAATGAGGCCTAGTAGGTTTTTACTGTGTCTTTGGGATTTTCTATGTGTAGGATCACACCGTCTGCAAATAGAGAGTGTTTTACTTCCTCTTTGCCAATTTGGATGCCTTAGATTTCCCTATCTTGCTGTATAGCTCTGGCACAGACTTCCAGCACTATGTTGAATAGGAGTGGTGACAAAGGGCATTCTTGTCTGGTTCCCATTTGCAGAGAGAAGGTTTTCAGTTTCTCTCCATTGAGAGAAATGTAGGCTGTTGGTTTTGTATATATGCTATTGATTATGTTGAGGAATTTCCCTTCAATTCCTACTTTGTTGAATGTTTTTATCAGTAATGAATTTTGGACTTTTTCAAATGCCTTTTCTGCATCAATTGACATGACCATGTTTGTTTTTCTTTTTCTTTTTTCTGGTTTATATGGTGGATTACATTGATTTTTTTTTTTTAATGTTAAATCATCATTGCATCCCTGATACAAACACCACTTGGTCATGGTGTGTTATTTTTTTTATGTGCTGCTGGATTCTGTTGGCTAGGATTTTGTTGAGAATTTTTGCATCTATGTTCATGAGGGATATTGCTCTATAATTTTCTTTCTTGGTGATATCCTTCCCTGGTTTTGGTATGAGGGTTATGCTTGTTTCATAAAATGTATTAGGAAGTTTTCCATCCTCCTCTATATTCTGGAATAAATTGAGTAGAATTGGTTACAACTCTTACCTGAATGTTTGGTAGAACTCACCACTGAAGCCATCTGGATCTGGACTTCTATTTGTTGGGAGTTTTTTGATGACCTGATCATTTTTTTCTTTCGTTATGGGTCTGTTCAAGTCTTCTACTTCACTCTGTGAGTTTAGATAGGTCGTATTTTTCTAAAAATGTATCCATCTCTTCTAAGTTTTCAAATTTGTTGAAGTACAACTCTTCATATTATTCTGTTATTATCCATGTGATTTCCTTTGTGACATCACCCATGTGGTTTCTAATGCGTGTTATTTGTGTCTTCTCCCTTTTTCTTTTGTTAGGATTAATAATTTTATTAATCCTTTCAAAGAACCAGCTTCTTGTTCTGTTGATTCTTTCTATGGTTTTTCTGTTTTCTATGTCATTTATTTCTGCTCTAATTTTTATTATTAATTTTCTTTTGGTGATTGTAGTTTCCCTCTGTTCGTCTGTTTCTAGTTGCTGATGATACTGTGTTAATGTGTTAATTTTTATTCTTTTCTTCTTTTGGATATGGCATTTATCACAATAAATGTTCTCTCAGAACCACTTTCACCGTGCTCCAAAGATTTGGGTATGTTGTGTTTTCATTCTCGTTTGTTTCTAGGGATTTACTGAATTCATGTTTAATTTCTTCTATTACCCAGTCACTCCAGCAGGGTGTTTGTTGTTCAGTTTCCATGTTTTAAACTTTATTTAAGTCTTCTTATTGTTGATTTCTAAAATTATGACATTGTGGTCTGAAAAGATGCTTTGTGGTATTTTGATGTTTGTAAATTTATGGAGGCTTGTTTTGTGACCTAAGACATGGTCAATTTTGGAGAATGTTCCATGTGCACTGGAAAAGAATGTGTATTGTGTTGTTGTTGTGTTGAATGTTTTGTACACGTCTATGAGGTCAAGTGGTTGATTGTGCTGTTTAGTTCCTCTGTAGCTTTGTCAAAGTTCTTTTTGGTTGCTTTTTCCATTTTTGAGAGTGGTGTATTAAAATCTCCCACTATAATTATAGATTTTTCTATTTCTTTCTTCAATTCAGTAGGGTTTTCTT
>NW_006408661.1:330506-331776 GCF_000296735.1 Chrysochloris asiatica
ATATTTTGATCTTTGGTTGGCCTCACAGGTCCTCTGAATTCATTGTTGTAATTTTGCTCTGCTATGAACTCTGCTATCTGTCGACTGAGTTCCAGATGGTGTTGCCACATCTGTCAATATCTGGATGTTGTTTTTTCTTGCTGGTTTTCATGCCAAAGAACTCCTTTTCAGATGTTTTGAAGTGCTGCATTGGCTCTGAGAAAAATCTCTTAGCTTCTGTCTATCCTGGAATGTTTTGATTGCACCATCATATTTGATAGATAGTTTTGCTGGATTAACTATTCTTGGTTGACAGTTTCTTTTGAGATTTTATATATGTCTCCCCATTGCCTTCTTGCCTGCATGGTTTCTACTAAGAAGTCAGAGCTTAATTTGATTTGCTTGCCTTTGTAGGTAACACTTCTCTTTTCCCTGGAATCCAAATATGGAGCTATAAGATAAGCAGTGGACGGTTCACTGCAATGTCAGTGGTTCATACCCATCAGCCACACCTTAGAAAGTCTATACAGGGTCACTATAAGTAGGAATTGACTGAACAGCACATACCAATAAAAACAACGTGATTAGGAATTGACTAGATGGCAGTGGATATATAATTAATTTCCTAACACAATTTATTGAGGAGTCTATTTGTTTTTGTTGTTAAGCACTTTTAAGTTGATTCTGACCCATTGCAACCTTGTGTAGAGTTTCTGAGGAGCAGTTGGTGAGCTTGAACCACCGACCTTGCAGTTCAAATGGCTTTGCAGTCATGCGCATTAACCACAGCACCATACCAGGACTCCATACATATACGTTTAGTAATGTTTAATATCATACTGTTATATGTTAAGTTCTGAAAAATATGTTGACTCATGTTTTATCTCCCTATTTTCTTCCACTGGTTTTCTTTTTTCTTTGATTCTTGAGGAAATGGAATTCTTTAAAATCTACTATGAATTTCTACATGGCTTGTTTTCAAAATTAGCTCCAAAATATGGTTAATAATATACTTTTCTATATGAATGCAACTGGGGAAGAGGTGCCTCCTCAAAGTAGAGTTGACCTTGATGACACGAATGGAGTAAAGACTTAGGGGCCTTCATTTACTGATGGCGCACAACTCAAAATGAAGAGAAAAGCTGTAAACATCTATTAATATTCAGAACACAGTATGTATGAAGTATAAATCTAGCAAAATTGTCAACAATGAAATGGAATGCATACGCACTGAAATCCTAGGCATTAGTGAGCTGAAATGGACTAGTATTGCCATTTTTAATATGACAAT
>NW_006408661.1:332701-334192 GCF_000296735.1 Chrysochloris asiatica
AATATTATAACAAAATGTATAAAGACCTGAACTTAGAAAACCAAAAGAGAAGAAGAACGCTCAGCATTTCACAAGCTGAGGGAAGTGAAGAAAAAATTCAAGCCTCCCCTTGTGGTACTGAAGAATTCTGTGGGAAATAATTGAATGATGCAGAAAGCATCAAAAGAAGATGGAAAAAATACACAGAATCACTGTGCTAAAAAGAAGTGTCTTATATTCAATGATTTTATGAGGTAGCATATGGTCAAGTGCCAATGATCCTGAAGAAGTCCAATGTGCATTGAAGGCATTGGCAAAGAACAAGACATGGAAATTGATGGAATACATATTGATATATTTCAACAAACAGATGCGGCCCTGGAGGCACTCACTCATCTATGCCAAGAAATTTGGAGGAAAACTACCATGCCAACTATCTGGAAGAGATCTGTATTTATGCCCATTCTCAAGAGAAGTGAGCCAACGGAATGCAAGAATCATTGGGCAATATCATTGATACCCCATGCAAGTAAAGACTTATTAAAGACAATACAGAAATGGCTGCAACCATACATTGACAGACAACCTTCAGAGGTTCAAGCCAGATTCAGAAGAGAACGTGAAACTAAGGATACCATTGCTGACGTCAGATGGATCTTGGCTGACATCAGAGAATACCAGAAAGACGTTATCTGTGCTTTATTGACTGCAAAGGCTTTTAATTTTGTGGATCATGACAAGCTTTTGACAACATTGCAAAAAATGAGTATTCTGGAACACTTAATTGTGCTGAAGAGGCAAATGTACCTAAAACAAGAGACAGTTGTTAGAACAGAACAAAGTAACACTCAAGGGTTTAAAAGTAGGAAAGATGTGTATCAGGGTTGTATTCTTTCACCGTACTTATTTGATCATATGCTGAGCAAAAAATCTGTGAAGCTGGGTTATATGAAAAAAAAAAAAAAAACAACAACAACATGCCATCAGGATTGGAGGAAGACTCATTAACAACCTGTGATATGCAGAGAATACAACCTTGATTTCTGAAAGTAGAGGACTTAAAATACTTACTGATGAAAATCAGTGACTACAGCCTTCTTTATAGATTGCATCTCAATTTAAAGAAAACAAATATCCTCATCACGGAACTAGTAAAGAACACCCTTATCAGTGGAGAAAAGATTGAAGTTGTTGAAGACTTCATTTTGCTTGATTCAAGCATCAATACTCATTGTAGTAGCAGTCAAGAAATTAAATGGCGTATTACATTAGGCAAATCTGCTGCACAAGGCCTTTTTTTTTCAGTTTTTATTGTGAATTGAGTGAAAGTTTACAGGGTAGATCATCAACTTAACATTCAACAAATCACACACTTTGTTTCATTAAAATAATTATAATCCCTTCCATGTAACATCAATTAATGGTATTTCTCTCTATTTATTTCAGCTCATTTTAAAAACACTCAGTCATATATATAATACTGTACACCACCAAAGGGCACATTCTGCAAGT
>NW_006408661.1:335547-337660 GCF_000296735.1 Chrysochloris asiatica
GTTCTGGATGGGGCTTAGGATTCCACATAAAGTCCTTTACACTGCAAATGCTCCACAAGAGGCCTCTTTAAAGTGGCAAGTTCTAGAACCCTCTTTAGGTATTCCATGCACAAGACCTCTTTAAAGTGCTGAAGAGCAAAGATGTCAGTTTGAGGACTGAGATGAGCCTGACCCAAGTCTTGATATTTTCAATATCTTCATATGCATGTGAAGTAGGCTGGTGAAAAAGGATGACTCTAGAAGGATTGATGCATGTGAATAGTAGTGTTGGAGGAGAATATTGAAAGTGCAATGCACTGTCAAAAGAAAATCTATGTTGGGGGAAGTACAGCTAGAATGATCCTTGAAAATCAGGATGCCCAGACTTCATCTCTCATAATTCGGACATGTTGCCAGTTTACCAGTTGTTGGAGAAGAATATCTTGTTAGGTAAGATGGAAGGGCAGAGAAAAAGAGGAAGACTACCATGAGATGGATGGCACAGTAGCAGCATCAATGGGCTCAAACACAGCAACCTTACAAAGTTTGCCCAGGACAGGGCAGTGTTTTGTTTTGTTGTGCTTAGGGTCACTATGAGTCAATACTGACTAGAAGTCACCTAACAACAGCAATAACAACCATATTATCTTGCAAAAATTTTTCAAAATGCTGTTGGGATTTTAGTTTAATATTACATGGATATTATGGACTAATTTAGAAGGAATTTGGATCTTTCTGATGTTGAGTATTTCTATTGATGATTATATTTGTTTGCCTTTATTCAAGTCCATTAATTTTATTATTTTTATTACAACTTTATTGAGGTATGCATGTATTACAACTATAGAAATGATTATGCTTCATAGCTTCTATATTTTCATCATCACCAAAATCTTCCTTCTGTTTGTTTGCAATCCATTTCTCACTCTAATCTCATCTTTAGACAAAGACTGAGGTGCTCTCTGACTTAATATATTCAATTTCATTTTTTTAGAATTTTATATGAAGGCAATGAACCAATATATGCTGCCCCTTTTTTTTTTTTTTTTATTTCTAGGTCTCTTTGACTCAGCATGATTATGATATTTGTTAATGTTATTGCATTTATGAATAGTTTATTACCTTTTTTTGATGAACAATATTCCATTTTATTCATGTAACACATTTTTTTAATCCATTCACTTATTCATAGGCACTGGGCTATTTCAAATTTAAGGTTTTGGAAATAAAACTTCTATTAGTATTCATGTATGAATCTTTGTAAGATATCTTTATTTTTAATTGATTTGTATTTTAAATTTTTATTGCTTATTGATTTTGCAATATCTTTTTTGTACTCTATAAACTGATCCTTGGAAAGCTAATTTCCTGTAGTGCAAAGGGACATGCTAGTGAGAGAAGAAAATGAGCAAGTGTGGATGGGAGTAGGAGAGAGAGTTAGTAGAGGAACAGAGTACTGGTTTATATTTATATCTAATTTAAATATGACATTAATGCTCATTTATGATTAATGTAACATATAAATAAAAAGTTTTAATATGTTAGTCTTTGGTTTATTGGTTCATAGTTTTTCCTTGAAGTTTAGTAAATGTCCATAGGCCAAGACATTTCCAGAAACGAACTTGTACCCACACATTTAAAAATGGGCCTCAAAGCTGAATCATGTCTCGGGGATTAATTACCCAATAAGTAAACTATGTAAACTATGCAAGGACTTGTTCTTTTTTTTTTTTTTTCCCCTTTAATGTCATCTTTAAACTATATGGAATAAATTTATAGGTGTGGAATGGCTAGTCTATATGGTAGAATTTTGTTTGAATTCTAAGAAACAGTTTAACAGTTTTCCAATGAAATTATAACATTTTACATTACCACCAGAGTTTTACATTATAACATTTTACATTATATCAGAGTTAGAGAAGTTCAATTTTCTCAAAAATAGCTGGTATGGTCAGTTTAATTTTTATCCATTTTCATGAATGTGTAGTGGTTTTTCATTTTAGAGCATATCTAGTGATACTTCATTGTGATTTTAAAAAATTTATATTTTCCTGACTAGAGCTCTAGTTGTTGCTGTTGTTGTTAAAGGAGCTCTGGTAGCGTAGTGGTTACAAATCGGGCTGCGAACCTTAAG
>NW_006408661.1:339164-340974 GCF_000296735.1 Chrysochloris asiatica
TGGAGAAGGATATCATGTTTGGTAAGGTGGAGGGTCAGAGAAAAAGAGGAAGACCCCCCAATAAGATGGATTGGCCAAGTGGCAGCATCGATGGACTCAAGCGTGTCTACAGTAGTGAGGCTGGCCCAGGATCAGGCAGTGTTTCTCCTGTTGTGCATAAGGTTGTTATGGGTCAGTACTGACTCAATGGCAACTAAAAACAACAATGTTCCAATTTGTATTTTGTTTCTGGTGGACTTATTTTATTTTCTTCAGCTTTAGTCTGAACTTGTATATAAAAATTGATTGTTTGCTCCACAGTCTGCTCTTCAACTTGTTTAGGCTGATGTCATTGAAAACTTCTATCGTCTCTTCCCACAGATGTAGTCAATTGGGTTATTGTGTCTTCCATTTGGTGAGGCCCATCTTTTATGAGGGTTTAAAAAAAGGTATTTCCAATGAATAAATCATTGGCCTTACAAAATTCTGTCATTTAATCTCCAGCATCATTTCTATCAACATTTTAAAATAATGTATCCTTCTTCCTCTTTGTTTCCAGTTTTAGCATTCCAATCACCAGTAATTTTCAAAACATCATGATTGCATGTGACATGAATTTCAGACTGAAGAAGTTGGTAGAATTATTCGATTTTATCATCACTGGCTTTAGTGGTTGATACATAAATTTGAATAATAGTGGTATTCACTGGCCTTCCTTGTAGGTGTATGGATATTGTCCTATCACAGGCAGAATAGTGCTTCAATATGTGTTGCTGTTGCTGTTAAGTGTCATCAAGTCAGTTCCAATCCATAGCGATCCCATGTGTATGGTTTCCAAGGAGTTTCTGGTGAGCTTAAACCACTGATCTTGTGGTTCTAACCAACTTTGAAATCCTGCACATTAATATAGTTCTTGAAATTTTCTTTTGACAATGAATATGATTCATTCATCTTCAATTTATCATTCCTGGTGTACTAAACCATTTGATTGTCTCATTAAAAATGGCCAATACCAGTCTATTTCACCTCACTAATGTCTAGAATATAGAATTTTTTTGTGTTCCATTTCATTTTTCACAACTTTTAATTTTTCCTAGTTTCATACTTTGTAGGTCTACATTCTGATTAATGCTAGATGTATCCAATTATTTTCCTTCATTTTGAGTTGTGCTCCATCAGAAAACAATGTTTCTGATAGCTTTACTCCATTTGTGGCATGATGATCAACTCTATTTTGAGAATGCAGCTCTTCTGCAGTCGTATTTTGAGTGTCTTCCAGCATGAGGTGTTCATTTTCCAGCATTATATCTGATAACACTGTGGAGAAGGAGTACTCCAGAAATTTAATTATTCTCATGAGGAACCTGTTCATAGACCAAGAGGCAGTTATTTGAACAGAACAACAGAACATTGAATGGTTTAAAATCAGGGAAGGTGTATACCAGAGTTGCATTCATTCTCCATACCTATTCAATCTGTATGCTAAGAAAATAATCTGAAAATCTGTATTATGTGGAAAAAAATGTCATTAGGATTGGAAGAAGATTCATTAACAACCAGCAATAGGCAAATGATAGAACCTAGTTACTGAAAGTGAAAAGAACTTAAAAACTTATTGATGAAGATCAAAGACCACAGCTTTCAGTATGTATTGCACCTCAAGGTAAAGAAAACAAAATTTCAGATGACTGAACCAATAAATAGAATCATGATAAAAACAGAATAGATTGAAGTTGTCTAAGATTTCATTTTGCTTGGAGCCACCATCAACATTTATGGAAATAGAAGCCAAGAAATCATAGGACATATTGTGTTAGGTTAATCTACTAAA
>NW_006408661.1:341295-342826 GCF_000296735.1 Chrysochloris asiatica
AGAGAGAGAGAGAGAGAGAGATCCCCAATGAGATGGAGTGGCACAGTAGCAGCAACAATGTACTTGAATGTAGTAGCAATTGTGAAACTGGCACAAGACAGGGCATTGTTTCATTCTGTTGTTCATAGAATAGCTTTGAGTTGGAATCAACTTGACAGCACTTAATAACAACAACATACTTGACAATAATGTGCTGCTATTTATAAGGTTTTTAGTGGTTAACTATTAAGAAGTACTCAACCTCTTCTTACTAATCTGTCTTATTCTCCCCTAGTAGGACTTCATCTATCAAATTTATACTCCAACCACTAAAGCCAATGAAAAAGTATTTGAAGAATTGTACCAGTTCTTTATTGTGAAGTGTATCCTCGTTAAGAGAATTTGATAATTACTGATGACTGCATTGCAAAAGTAGGAAAAAAGAGGATCTGTAGTTAAAAATATGTTGTTGGGGATAGAAATTATGCTGGAGATTGCATGATAGAGTTTTGCAAGACCAATTATTTACTCATTGCAAATAACTTTTGTCAACAACATAAATGGTGACTATACTCTTGGACTTTGTCAAATGCAACACACAGGAATAAAATCAACTGTATATGTGGAAAGAGACTACGAAGAAGTTCAATATAATCAACTAAAACAGTGAAACAAACCATCAATTATTCATATACAAGTTCAAGCTGAAGGTGAAGAAAGCTTTAAAGAGCTCACAAGAGCCAAAATATGATACTGAGTATATACTACCTGAATTTAGAGACCATTTAAAAAACACATTTGATGCATTAGACATCAATGACCTGTAACTGGAGGTTTGTAAGATATCATCAAAACATTATATAAGAATAAAACAACAGGTCATGAAAAGCATAGGAGAAAAAAAGGTAAAAGTTGATGTCAGATGAGAGTCTAAATTTACCCTTGAATGTAGAAAAGCTAAAGCAACTGGAAGAAATGATGAAGTAAATGTTGTATAGGAAATTTCAAGATGACAAGATGAAGCATTACAATGAATGTGCAAAAACTTGGAGTCAGAAAAATGAAAGCGAAGATTATGCCTAACATTACACCAGCTGAAAGAACTGAAGAAAACCTTCAAGTTTTACTTTGCAATACTGAAGGATTCTGTGGGCAAAATAATGAGTGATACAGGAAATATCAAAAGAAGATGGAGGGAATGTACAGAGTGGCTGCACCAAAAAGAATTAGTTGATATTCACTCATTTCAAAAGGTAGTGTATGATCAAGAACCAATTACATTGAAAGAATAAGTTCAAGCTGCCATGAAGTCAATGTCAAAAGAACAAGGGTTAAGGCACTAATGGAATACAAATTGAAATGTTTAAACGAATGTAAGCAGTGCTGCACACCTGTTCATTTATGTGCCAAGAAATTCAGAAGATAGCTACCTTGACAAATGACTGGAAAAGATATATACTTTTGCTCATTCCAAAGAAAGATTACCCAATGAAATATGCACATTGTCTACAATATAAAGATCACATGTAAGAAAAAAATTTCTGCAAGATAA
>NW_006408661.1:343141-344694 GCF_000296735.1 Chrysochloris asiatica
AAAAAGAACAAAGGAATCTTTCTTGGAAGAAGTACAGCCAGAATGCTCTTTAAAAGTGAAAACAGTGGGATTTAATCCTTAGTATTTTGGACAGGTTAACAGGAAAGAGCAGTATCTGGAAAAGGATATCATCATTGATAAAGAAAAGTTTATCTGAAAAAGAGGAGGTTCCCAAGAAGATGAATTGACACAGAGTCTACAACACTAGACTCAAGCATAACAATTGTGAGGATGGCTCAGGACAAGAGAGTATCTTCTTCCATTGTACACAGGATCACTATGATTTGGAACTGACTTTACTGCACTTAA
Source organism: Chrysochloris asiatica (assembly GCF_000296735.1). NCBI lineage: Eukaryota > Metazoa > Chordata > Mammalia > Afrosoricida > Chrysochloridae > Chrysochloris > Chrysochloris asiatica. The sequence goes on from NW_006408661.1 coordinate 343,451, forward strand.
CATCACCAACAGCATAATTTATATAGTTTATTGCTTTGAATTTATCTTTAATTGTGGCCAAGATTGAAAGCGTGACTCTTAGGCTAACAGATTTGCTTCTCTTCTGACCATGTGTTCAGGTATAAATAGCTTATTCGCTTACTTAAAAAAAAATTACATACACACACTGCTTACTGAGGTTTACTCATAAGTCTTAAATAAATATTAAATGAATGTATCAACAGAAAAATGCTTAAGACAAGTAATAATAAGCGATAATAATAAGCACTTTATATAAACACTTAGCAGTAAGCACAACATTAATATATTACAGTAATTATTTTACTTAATCCACATAATAAGCTTATATATAAGTTCTATTTTACTGACATTACATGAATGAGAAAATTATATTTACAGAGCTTAAGTAACTTGTCAAAACTAGTAAGTATCAGAGCTAGTCTTCCATTTTATTATAGATTGTGCAAGTCTGTGTATTTTCCTTGACATTTGTAAAATTGTAAAATTAAATTTTCAGTTTTTCACTAGTTCTTGTTGTTATGTGCCAATGAGTCAACACCTATTCATAGCTACCATATGCACAGCAAAACAAAACACTGCCTAGTTTTGGGTCACCACCACAATTGTTGCTACGCCTGAGCCCGTCACTTCTGCCACCCTGCCAATCCAGCTTATTTGGGGTCTTCCTTTTTGTCTCTGACTCACCACTTTACCAAACATGCTATCCTTCCCCAGTGACTGGTCCCTCCTGAAACATGTCCAAAGTATGAGAGATGAAGTTTGGCCATCCTGGCTTTTGAGGTACATTCTGATTGTACTTTGTCCAACACGGATCTGTTTGTTCTTTTGGCAGTCCATGGTACTTTGAATGTTCTCCTCCAACACTATAACTCAAATGAATCAATTCTTCTATGATCTTCCTTATTCACTGTCCAGCTTTTGCATGCATATGAGGTTATTGAAAATAACATGGCTTGGGTTAGGAGCATCTTAGTCCTCAAACAGACATCTTTGATCTTTAAAACTTTAAAGTGGTCTTGTGCCACAGACTTGCCCAATGCAATACATCATTTGATTTCTTGACTGCTGTTTCCATGAGTGTTGATGGTTGATCCTAGCAAAATGAAGTCTTTGACATTTATGAAGTCTTTCTCCATTTATCATGATGTTATTTACTGGTTCATTGGTGAGGATTTTTGCTTCCTTTACAGTGAGGTGCAACCCATACTGAAGGCTGTGATCTT
>NW_006408661.1:345162-346745 GCF_000296735.1 Chrysochloris asiatica
TCTATCATTCCACGTCCTCTTGTAAAACCAGCTTTAACCTCTGGAATTTTTCTGTCAATGTATTGTTGCAACCATTTTGGGATTATTTTTAGTAAAACTTTACTCACATGGGATATCAACTATATCATCTGATAATTTCCACATTCCACTGAGTCGCTTCTCTTTGGAATGAGCACAAATATCTCTTCCAGTCAGTTGTCCAGGTAGTTGTCCTCCAAATTTTTGGCCTAGATGGATGAGTGCATCCAGTTCCGCATACATTTATTGAAATATTTCAGCTTGTATTCCATTTATTCCCAGTGCCTTGTTCTTTGTCAGTAACTTCAATGCACCTTGGATTTCTTCCTTCAAGATCATAAATTCTTGATCATATACTTCCCCTTGACATGGTTGAACATCTACCATTTCTTTTTGGTACAGTGACTTTGTGTACTCCTTCCATCTTCTTTTGATGCTTTCTGCGTCATTCAATATTTTGCCCACAGAATCCTTCAATACCACAAGCCAAGGTTTGATTTTCTTCAGTTCTCTCAGCTTGAGAAATGTTGATTGTGCTCTCTTTTGGTTTTATAACTCCAGGTCTTTGCCCATTTCATTACAATACTTAACTGTGTCTTTTTGAGCTGACCTTTGAAATTTTATGTTCAACTCTTGTACCTCCTCAATTCTTTCATTTGCTTTACATCTCTACACTGGAGGGCAAGTTTCAGTCTATTCTGACATCGATTTTTGGCCTTTTTCTTGTCTTCTTAATGATTTTTTGCTTTCTGCCTGTACGATGTTTTTGATGTCATCTCACATCTCTTCTTGTCTTCGATCTTTAGTGTCTAATGCACCACACCTGTTCTTCAGATGATCTCTAAATTCAGATGGAATATATTCACGGTCATATTGGACTCTTGTGGACTTATTGTCATTTTCTTCAGCTTCAGCCTGAATTTGCATTTGAGCAATTGATGGTCTATTCCACAGTCTGCTCCTGGTCTTGTTTTCACCATCTGTTTTGGCCATCTTTCCATGGATGTAGTCAATTTGATTTCTGTACATTCCATCTGTAGATTTTAAAAAAGATATTTGCTATGAAGAAAACATTGGTCTTACAAAATTCTATCACGTGATCTCAAGCATCGTTTCTATCACCAAGGCCATATTTTTCCACCACTAATTCTTCTTCTTTGTTACAACCTTTCTATTCCAAACACCAGTAATTATTAATACATCTTGATTGCATGTTTGATCAATTTCAGGCTGAAAAATTTACAGATTCTTCAATTTCATAATCACCAGCTTTATTGGTTGGTGTAAAAATTTGAATAATAATAGTATTAACTGGTCTTCCTTATAGGCCTATAGATACTCTCCTATCACAGTTGTACTTCAAGACTGATCTTGATATATTCATTTTGATGATGAATGTGACACCATTCCTCTTCAAGTTGTCATTCTGGCATAGTAAACCCTGTGATTGTCAGATTCAAAATGACCAGTGCCAGTTCATTTCAGCACATTTATGTCTAGGATATCATAGGAATGTTTATGCATTCCATTTCATTTTTGACAATTTCCAATTTTCCTAGATTCAT
>NW_006408661.1:347305-347960 GCF_000296735.1 Chrysochloris asiatica
TATGAGTCGGAACCTACTCAATGACACTTAACAACAATAATGGTTAATCCACTATTTTATCACTATCAGACTTTGTAAATATAAAGACTGCAGCTATGCAATGCTTTTAGAGTTTTTTGTGGAACATTTGTGTTTTATTAAGGGGGATATTTATATAATATGAAATATTAGGAGAATTTAAACTTGTTCACCAAATCATTGATCATCTTAATCTGGTTGTTTATTGCTACTTAGAGTGAAATATATAAAAACAAAACAGAATATAGCAAAGCAGAGAGGGCAAAACTGATAGAGGCAGAAAGGGAGTGAAGCAAAGTAGAAGAGAAAAAGGCAGCAGGCGTCAGTCCTCATCAAAGTTTTATGCTTTCCTTTCTTACTTCATTACTTTAGCTCTGCACCATAGTAACTCTCATATATTACACTATCTTCATTCAAATTACTATGTAAATTTGATCCCTCCTCCCTACCTCTTAAGTTTTAGGACTTTTTATCTAAGAATGCTTTCCCTCTATAAAGATTATAGGAATGAGAACACAAGGCAAATAATAACAGAAAGACGGGAAGAAAGGAAGGAAAGAAGGAAGGAAGGAAGGAAGGGAGGAAGGAAGAGAAGGAGGGAGAGAGGGAGGGAGGAAGGAAAGAAAGAGGAACACAA
>NW_006408661.1:349200-349817 GCF_000296735.1 Chrysochloris asiatica
TCCATTTTGATCTTTTCTTTCTTTCTTGTCTTAATAACTTTTTGCTTTCTTCAGGAATTGATGGAATAAAAATTGAAATCTTTCAAGAAAGTGAGATGGCACTGGAGGCACTCATTCATCTATGCCAAGAAATTTGGAAGACAACTATCTGGCCAACTGATAGGAAGAGATCCATATTTGTGCCCGTTCCAAAGAGAGGTGACCCAATGGAATGCAGAAATTATCAGAAAATATATTTGATATCCCATGTGAATAAAGTTTTACTAAAGGTAATACAGAAATGGCTGCTTACATTAACAGAGAACTTCCAAAGGTTCAAGCTGGATTCAGAAGAGGATGTGTGGAATAAGGGATATCATTACAGATGTTTTAGGAATATTGGCTGAAAACAGAGAATACCAGAAAGTTGTTTACGTGTGCTTTATTGACTATATAAAGGCTTAAGATTGTGTGGATCTTGACAAGCTTGGACAACCTTGCTAAGTATGAGTATTCCTGAACACTTAATTGTGCAGTCTGACGTATTAGCCCACAACACCACACCAAGACACCATGTTGTTGTTCTTAAGTGCTGTCGAGTCAGTCCTGACCCATAGCAACCCTGCATAAGGTTTCTA
>NW_006408661.1:362651-363906 GCF_000296735.1 Chrysochloris asiatica
TCTTATGCAATATTTGTCATTTTGTGATTGAAGTTTTGATAGTGTAGAGGTTATTAATCAGGCTACGAACTGCAAGGTCAGCAGTTCGAAACTACCAGCTGTTCCATGAGAGAAAGACACGGCTTTCTGCTCCCATAAAGATTTACAGCCTCGGAAACCCTGTACAGAGTTGCTATGAATTGGAACTGACTCCATGGCACATAACCACCACCACCAATTTCCCTCAGCATAATGTCCTCAAGTTTCATCCATGTTATGTGGTTGTCTTTGACAACTTCAATCTTTTCTCCATTTATCTTGATGTCATTTAGTAGCTCAGTGGTGAGGATTTTTGTTTTCTTTACAATAAAGTGTTATCCATACCAAACACTGTGGTCTTAGATCTTCATCACTAAGTGTTTTAATTCCTCTGCCTTTCAATAAGCAAGACTGTATTATTTACATATAGCAGGTTGTTTAATGAGTCTTAGTACCATTCTGATGCCACCACATTCTTCTTCATATAATTCAGCTTCTTGGACTATTTGCTCAGTATTAAGATTGAATAATTATGGTGAGAAAATATAACCCTGGCACATCCATTTCCTGATTTGAAACCATTCAACGTTCTCTTGTGCTTTAAGATCTGTCTATTCATCTATGTACACGTTCTTCAGGAACAAAATTAATAGTTCCAGAATACTCAATCTCTGCAAACTAGTCCATAGCTTGTTATGAGGCACACAATGGAAAGCATTTGCACAGTTAATTAAGCACAAGTAAACGTCTTCTTGATATTCTCTGCTTTCATCCAAGATCCATCTATGGACGTTGATGATATCCTTAGTTCCACGTCTTCATCTGAATCTGACTCGAATCTCTTGCAGTGCCCTGTAAATACACTGTTACGGTTGTTTTTGAATATTCTTTAGCACAATTTTATTTGTGTGTGTTATTAGTTATATTGCCATATGATTTATGCATTCCATTGGGTCACCTCTTTTTGTATTGAGTGCAAATATGGATCTATTCTATTCAGTTGACCAGGTAGATTTCTTCCAAATTTTTTGTCATAGATGAGTGAGTGCCTCCAGTGCTTGGCTTGTTTGTTGAAAGTTTTCAATTTGTATTCCATCAACTCCCAGAGCCTTGTTCTATGTCAGTGCCTATAATGCACCTTGGACTTCTTCCTTCAGTATTATTTATTGGCTTTTGATCATATACTACTTCCTGAAATGGCTTAACATCAGTCATTTATTTTTGGCACAGTGAGTCT
>NW_006408661.1:365061-367018 GCF_000296735.1 Chrysochloris asiatica
CAATTTGTCATTTGTGGCATTGTAAACTATGTGATTGTCAGATTCAAAGTGGCCAATATCAGTCCATATCAGTTCACTAATGCCTAGGATATTGATGTTTATGCATTCCATTTAATTTTTTACAACTTCCAATTACCCTTGTAGGGTGCCTTTCATGTTCAATATTTAATGACTATTTTCTGTTTCTTTTTCTCCTGCTTTTAAGTTGCGGTCATTCTCAAATAAAGTTCTTGAAGGATTTACTCCATTCACTTCATCATGGTCAGATTCTTTGATGAGGCAGCCCTTTCCCAATCATATTTTATTTGCTTTCTACTCTGAATGCTTGATCTTCTGGCACTGTATCTAACAATATTCTGGTGTTCTTCATCATGTTTCAATATTTAATACTCTGGTGCTATATGACAGTGTAAAGTATTCTGTCTGCCTTAGTCCAGTAGCTCAACTGAAACCTGTCCCATCATGGGTGACCATGCTAATATTTAAAATACTGTTGGCATAGCTTCTAGAATCACTGTAACATGCAAGCCACCACAGTACGTCAAATTGACAGACGAGTGCTGGAGTGTTGTTATTGCTGGTTACTGCAAGTCATTTCTGATTCATAACAACCCTATGAACAGCAGAACAAAACACTGCCCAATCCTGTACCATATCATAATTGTTGTTATGTTTGAGCTAAGCCCCTCCAATTATTTCTAAAATGGATCCATTTTAGAAATGGAAACCTGGTGAGGCTCTGTAGGATTATCATTGGACTGCTAACCGCAAGGTCAGCAGATATAACCCCCCAGCTACTCTTTGGAAACCCTATACAAGATTGCTATGAGTAAAAGCAACTTGATGGCATTTACCAACAACAATAATCCATTTTTACAAAACAGTTGAGAGATCTTACAAACCATATTTCATAATACCAACATTCTGTTGAAATCCTTTAAATATTTCCAATTGCTTTTGGAATAAACCCAAAACATTTAACTTGCATTAAGAGGCACAATATCTTCTAGCCCTGGACTAAATTCTACACTTTTTTTATTACTGCTTTTCCCCTTTGTGCTCTCCAGCCTGATGAATCCTGTTCTTTTAGTAATCACCTTAAATTTCACTTCCAGAGGGAAACGTTCCATTACCTGAACATTAGGTTAAGCACTAATCTGATTTCCCATGGTAATTTGCACTTTTTCTTGATAGTACACCTTGCTCCATTAAATTTTTTCTTTAATCTTTTATACCCTTTACATTGTAAGATACACGAAATAAGTGCCTTATACATGGCATATAAGAGGATAAGTCAAGGGGTATTGCTGCTAGGTTTGTAATTTATACATGTTGTATTTGATCCAAATAAACACATCTGTAATCAGAGAATTACTACAGACATGTCTCCCAGCAAACACTTGTTCTTGTGTTGTTCAGTGCCATCAAGTTGGTTCAGACTCATAGCAACTTTGCATAGGGTTTTTGTGAGGAGTGGTTGGTGGGTTTGAGCCTCTAACTTGAGGCTATCCATCAATTGTTTATTCTACAGCATCTCACCAGTGCTCCATCTTTTATTGTTGTTGTTGTTGTTAAGAGTTCTGTTAAGTCGGTTCTGATCCATAGCGACCCTGTATAGTGTTTCTGAGGAGCGACTGGTGAGATTGAACCATCGACCTTGAAGTTGAAACAGACTTTGCAGTCCAGCACATTAACCCACAGCACCGTCTTTTTGTTGCATGTTTTCAAATTCAAGGTACAATCAAAACAGTGATTTTTGAGAGGATAGGTTACATCAGTTAAATTCAAGGCAGAGAAGTCAGCTCAGAAGGTTGCAGCAAAGATTTTCTTGGATACCAAAGGGATGGATAATCTTGATAGATAGTATGAAAGGACATAGGAAGATCATGAGGGCTTATTATGAAGAAGTTTTAAGAAATTTGAAAACTGCCTTATAAGAAAAAGAAAAGGAAACTTG
>NW_006408661.1:368533-370140 GCF_000296735.1 Chrysochloris asiatica
GCTGTCATTCTTCTTTTCAACAGAATCATTTCAAATACATGTTCAATATTGTCATCAGTCATGGACCTGGATGGGCATTTAAATATAACCGGAGTGGGCATACTTTTTGGCTCACTTTCACATATTTAATAATCATCATAGGAATCCTGGAATGGTGCCATAATAATGACTTGACCTCAAAGTTGATTTGAACCTCAAGGTCGGCGGTTCAAATTCACCAGCACGTTCACCTCAGAAACTGTATACAGGGTCGCTATTAGTCAGAATTTGTTTGATGGTATTTAATAAACAAAAATAGGTACCCTGGTGGCACAACAGAAAGATCCCAGATTTGAATGGTTCAGCCCCTTTATTGGAGAGAAAACCTGGTGATCTGCTCCCATACAGATTTTCATCAGGGAAACTCTGTGTGACAATTCTAATCTGTCCTATACTGTTGCTATGAGTCAGATTCAACTTGACTGCACACAACAATCATCATAAAACAAATAAAATGATAGCTTTTTCTTGAATGATTAATATAAGCTAAATATTAAATGTTTTATTGGACGGTTGTTAGGTGCTGTTGAGTCTGTTCCAATTTACAGTGACCTTACAACACAAGGAAACACTATATAGACTTATGCCATCCTCACATTTGTTAAGCTACTGTTGCTACTGGTACTGTGACAATCCATCTTGATGGGGGTCTTCCTCTTTTATTCTGACCCTCTTCTTTACCAAGTAGGATGTCTTTTTCCTGGGACTGGTCCATCCTGATACCATGTTATTAATTTGATTTATTTATGCTTATTTTAGAGTTATGCAAACTTAAACAAAAAGTGATTACAAGAAACTTTCAAAAGCCCATGAGGAAGTTAAGAGTACTGATAAAGAATCATATTGCTGAGTTTAAACCCTAGCTCCAAAGCTAGTTGTCTAATTCTCAGCAAATGACAGGTAAATACAATTGCTATTTAATTGGATTATCAGGAGGATTAATTTAGTTCAGACACGTATGAGATTCAAAACAGCATATGATACTTTATGTGCTGCATAAGTTAGTCTTAATAATTACTATGATAACAACTATGATTTTTCTAATTCAACAAATGATTTAGTTGATATAGAAATGAGAAGGACAATAAAAGGAATTGTGCATCATGAAAAAAAAAGGCAACTTTTTTTTTTCTGGATACATGTTGCAAATACCTCAAATACAACCTCTAACTTTCAGCTGCTGATATTTTATACACATCAATCCCTGTTAGCTTGTTCATCTCCTGCTTCATAATAAAATGAAGTCCTATTTCGGATATACATGCTGTAACAATTAGCTATAGAGCTGGGACACGTGTACTGACATACAAGTAAAACCATGAGCCATTTTGCAGGAAATCTGAACTCTCCTAAATGAATCGAATATTTCATAGCATCTGGAGACAATACCATAAACAGAGCAGTGTTCACCAGTGCTAAAGTGAAAGGCAATATAATTTAGTATTTTAGCCCTCCTTAAGTGTAAGTCATTTCCTTCCTACCATACTGTACATTTTTCAGAATGTCAGCATTTAATAAGACATTTTTAAGGATCCTATCTATGAAACCACATACTTGATTTTTTTTTT
>NW_006408661.1:371950-372860 GCF_000296735.1 Chrysochloris asiatica
ATCTTTTCTTGATGCATTCTGCATCATTCAATAATTTGCCGGGTAGGAGGGTCAAACTCACCAGCTGCTCCTCAGAAACCCTACACAGGGTTGTTGTGAGTTGAAACTGACTCAACAACACTTAACAACAACAAACTATAATATACATAGATAGATGAGGGCAGTTCTACTGTGTTTAAAATTGTGAAAATATTATAGCGGAGCTTGGCATACACTTCTGAGCCTTGGAGAAACAGTGGGTTAAACTTTGGGCCAACAAACAAAAGATAGGAAACTCAAACCAACCAGTTGCTTCTTGGAAGAAAAAATGAGGCTATCTGTTCCCTTAAAGATTTATAGTTTCAGAAACCCTATAAAATAGTTCTACTTTGTCCTATAGGGTCATTATAAATCAGAATCAACTTGATGGCTGTGGGTTGACTTGGTTGAAGTACAATTCGGTGTACCTGGGGAGTAAACAGGTTCTACAATACAGGTACTCCCAAGTTTTTGAAAGTTTGCTTTGCTTACTATGCTTTTATGAAAGATCCACATTAATCCCTGTTTGCACTAACCAAAAAAAATTCTAAATGTTGCTTTTCCAATAAAAAGCAAATAACAAAACTAACCTCCAGTTTTTGTTTTGCAGAGGAATACTGTGCTTTCAGATAGCAGGTGAAATCTGTACCCAAGAAGTATAAAGTAGACCTTTAACACATAAAGAGAGTTTATTAGCTGCTCCATTATCATGCCCACTCAAAGCAAAACTTCTTTCAAGGGTCTTTTATATGTGCTCTTCAATGTCTTTTACCTCAGTCCATTATTATTTTCCTATTTTGAGGAGTGTTCACTTGATACTTAAAATCTGCTTATGTGAAACTAGGTATCTACAACTATATGTTGTTGTTGTTATGTGCCATGGAGTCGGTTC
>NW_006408661.1:374200-375004 GCF_000296735.1 Chrysochloris asiatica
ATGGGTGTACTTTTTTTAACACAGAAGTTTGTTTGCTCTTTTGGAAGTCCATGGTACTGTTAAAATTCTTCTCCAATACCATAATTCAAAGGTATCAATTCTTCTATATTTTTCCTTAGTCACTGTCCAACTTTTATATGTATACGAGGCTATTGAAAATATCATGGCTTGGGTCTGGCATGCCTTAGACCTCAAAGAGGTCTTCTGCAGCAGATTTGCCTAATGCAATATGCCCTTTGATTTCTTAACTGCTGCTTTAATAAGTGTAGATTGTTGATTCAAACAAAACTAAGTCTTTAACAACTTTAATCTTTTCTTCATTTATCATATTGGTATTTACTGGTCCAATTGTGCAATCTCCAGCACACAGCATTCATCCATTAAAAAAAGATAAGGAATGTGTTACTACTAAAAATCCATGGTTTCAGGAAAAAACAAAAAACAAAAACAATTTCTGTACACAAACTGCAATATGGCAGTATGAGTGCTACACATTTCTGGCTGCTATAAATCAATGTGGATGCTGGGTGAAGGATGTGATTCCATCCAAGCATGTATTTCTTGTGGATGATACACTATGTTGTGATTAGATAGACATAAGCACTGGATCACAAGGTTGCTTTGAACCACAAGGTAGGCAGTTCAAACTCACAATCGGCTCCTTGGAAACCCTATATAGGGTCGCTATGAGTCAGAACCAACTTGACAGGGCTTAAAAACAATAACAGTCTTTATATAATGTATGATGTTATTAGTTGCTGTTGAACCCACATTTATTCATGCCAACCACATGTACAACAGAAT
>NW_006408661.1:376357-379666 GCF_000296735.1 Chrysochloris asiatica
GTCTAGCTCTATGTCTCAGCTATTCAACTTTGGCATTATATCAGTAAAGTAGCTTTAGAATAGGTAATATATTGTAGATCAGAATTAGGAATGTCCAGCCATGGGCCATATAAGGCATAAAAAATCATTTAGTCTGGCCCTGCCAAGGCTACGCCATAGAATAATCAACTATACAGATCAAATGGACAGCATTTACCTCACATCCTGGTGTGGTGCTATACTATAGAGTAAGCACAGTACTGCAAGGCCAGTTTGAACCCCAAGGTCAACAGTTCCATCTTGTTCAATAAAAGAGTCAGGGTAGTCATTGACAACTTCTTATTATAAAATAATAATTTTTTCATTGGTATATTTCTAACCCCCCAGGAATAGCATGAATTTCATGAAAGTTAAGAAAAACCTATTATACTATGTACAGAGCCCTATACCTTAATTGCACTTTGGTTTCATGTCAACATAACATGTTCCCTTTGCTATTGGTAGAATGTATTGATTATTTCAAAAGTCATTTTAGTAATCTCTAAGTAAAAGTGATAAAACAATTTAATGAATTTCTCAAAAGCAGAACACCTTTAAAGGTGACTGTAATATAGTCAAATATTTAGTTTTTTGAACTTTACAATAGAATTAAATAATTTCTCACTTACCATAAGTTATGGAAGGAAATACATAGCATTTTTAATGTCTGCATTTGACAATGTTTTCAAAGTAATACATATATAGTAAAATAAACACTTTTGTACTGTTTCTAAGAAAGAAAGAATTAACATCAGGGGTTATTTAATAACTTTTCCTTTGAGGAAAAATGAAGCTGGATGGACTAACCCTGTTTCCAAATAGGATTCATTTCATTAATAATGTTAAATAATCAAAACTCACAGAACTTTGATCATAAGATTTGTTATGAGCAATTATTCTGTATGTATATTGGAAGGCCAGAAAAAATAATCCCAGAAAAAGTAAATGGCTTGAGGAAATGGGTCTTATCCAGAACAAAGGCGAGAGAAATCTAACTTTTGTTTTTCTTTAATTATCTATTATTATGATTTGTGTGAAAAATTATAAATTGGTTTTCTGTTCAGTAATTCATATACATTTGGTTCCTGACTTTAATTACCATCCCCACAATGTAACAGCACTTTCTGCATTTCTTCCCGGTGTTTACTTTTGTCATTCACCTTTCTTTCAAATCTCTACCTGCCTTCTGAGTTTTGTTGTGTTTTTAATTGCCTTCCAGTGGATTCAAATTCCTAAAAACTCTGTATAAGATTTTCAAGGAGTGGCTGTTGAGTTTTAACTGTCGATCTTGGTGTTCAAACCGATCATATAGTCTAGTGCTTATTCTATAGTATTGCACTACACCAGGAAGAGAGGTAAATGCTGCCGATTTGATCTGTATAGTTGATTATTCTATGGAGTACTCCAGTAGTTAAAGTTCTGTGTCAATTTGGCTAGGCCAAATTGGTTGGTGGTTTGGTAGTTAAGATGTGGCAATCTTTCATAGTATCTTATATGAGCAGCTGATTAAATGAAAGGAAGTTGCCTTAGGGTGTGACCTGCTCCCACTATATGTGGACTTCACAGAAGAGATGGCTTGTTTTTTTTTGCTGGGTATGGATCCTACATCTGGCTGATTATCTAACCAGTATTTCTTTGGACTTGAGCAAACTGCCTGCCATATTGGCTGTGGATTCTGGGAGTAATCATTAGCCTGCTATCTTTGCTTCTAGCTTTGATTTTTATGTTTTTCTCATCAACTACTTTGATTTTTAGTTTTTTTCTTATCAATTACCTTGATTTTTAGGCTTGTCCTATCCAAGAAACCAAATATTAACCATAAAATCCTGACTCATGCACAGTCTATCAATCATGTCATTATAAATATTTTCAGTTTAGAACCTATACTTTGTACATGTATTTCCCTACATACCATTATGAAATCTGAAAGTATTTTCCTTATACTCAGTCTCATCATAAGCAAAATATTTTGCCTTGACAAACTCTATGCTTTGTGTTGGTTCTATTTCTAAGATTTTCAAACTCAGAGCTCCAAACTCAGAGCTCCAAATAAATGGCAAGACCTTATGATGTGGATAACGGCTGCTTTTTAATTTCCATAATGGATGTAGGTAAATATCAAGAAGATAGGAGGGAAAATATGCACTTTAGGTGAGGTTAGGGGGCTGTGCTGATTTTGCAGTCTTTTCATTTTACTAGATGACTTGGGATTTGAGAAAATTAAACATTTCAAAGATTAAAGGGACTTGGGAAAATGATTTAATAATCATTACAATAATTTCCACAACCTACTTCACAGCAAGATGTAGGTCTCATTAAATTCAGCCACAGATGAGTGAGCTGGGAAGATGTGGCTGAGCACCAGGACAAAGGTGACTTGCTGAAGTTAGAAAAAAAAAAAAAAACAGAATAAATACACTTTTTATCATTTTCAGTGAGCAAAAATACTGAGACAAATTCCATGAATTGAAATTGTGTCTAATTTGTTAATGGATATGTTAGAGGCCATTGTTACCAATTTGTTGATATAAACCATTTTCCTATTTCTTCCCTTGTTGAAAACCTTACTTTGTAACTTGTAAACTTTTCAAATTGCACCAAAGAATGAAAGCAGTTTAAATTCAACAGTGAATCAGTATTTCACAAAGACTCTTAGAATTGACCTTAATCTCACTCAAAATTTAGGATCCTTTCTACTGGGTGACTGGGAGATCTAGGCCTTTGCAAGTCTAGGATCTGAATACGGCTAATGAACATCTCACCCTGAGGTTGGTCTTCAACACTAAAGGGATATTTTTTTGTTGTTGGGTGCCAATGAGTTGATTATGACTCACAGTCACTCTATGTATGACAGAGGAAACATTACCCAGTCCTGCAACATCCTCACAATTATACCTATAATTTAACCCATTGTTGCAGCCACTGTATCAATCCACCTGATTGAAGGTCTTCCTCTTTTTTTGCTGATCCTCTTCTTTACCAAGCTCATAGACCTTACCCAGGCATTGGTTCCTTCTGAATGTTGTTGCTAACTGTCCAAGAATCAGTTCTAACTTATAAAGACCCTCTATACAGTTTCCAAAGGAGCCGGTAACATAGGGGTTACGAACTGGGCTGCTAATCTCAAGGTCAGCAGTTCGAAACTACCAGCTGTTCCACTGGAGAAAGAAGAGGCTATCTGCTCCCGTAAAGGTTTACAGCTCAGACACCCTATACAGGGTCACTATGAGTCGGAATTAACTCCACGGCACACTACCACCACCACCATACAGTTCCCAAGGAGCAGCTGGT
>NW_006408661.1:379766-382361 GCF_000296735.1 Chrysochloris asiatica
TTGTATTTCATCCAAACCACATTTGTTTGTTCTTTTGCAGGTCCATGATACATTTAATAATCTCTTCAAACAACATAACTCAAATGCTTGTCATATACACATAATCAAAAGCCTTTGATTAGTCAGTAAAGAACAGATAAACATCTCTCTGGTATTCTCTACCTTCAGTCAAGTCCATCAGATCTTCTTCATTCCATGTCCTCTGCTGAATCAAGGCTGTCAATGTACATTGAACCTGTCAATGTACTGCTGCAGCCATTTCGAATTGTCTTTAGGAAAATATTACTTGCATGTGTTATTAATGATATTGTCTAGTGATTTCTGCATTTAATTGTTTCTCCTCTCTTTTGAATGGGCACAAATATGGATCTCTTCCATTCATTAGACCAGGTAGCTATCTTCCTAAATTTTTGGCATATGTGAGTGAATAATTCTAGTGCCAGTTTGTTGAAATATTGCGATTTATATTCCATCAATTTCTGGAGTTTTTTCTTTGCCAATGTCTTCAGTGCACATTGGACTTCTTCTTTCAATATCTTTGGCTCTTGATCATATGCTAACTCTTGAAATGTTTGAACATCGACCATTTCTTTCTGTTGCAACAACTTTGTGTATTCCTTCCATTGTCTTTTGATGATTTCTGCATCAATGCAATATTTTGCTCATAACATCTTCAATATTGCAAGTCAAGGCTTGAATTATGTTTTCAGTTCACTTTTCTTGAGAAATGATAAACATTTTTTTTCCCCTTTTGGTTTTTTTACTCTAGATCTTTGCAAATTTCATTATAATATTTAACTTTCTTCTGGAGCTACTCTTTGAAATATTCTACTTGACTTGTTTACCTTCTCATTTCTTTCATTTGCTTAATCGCCTCCACACTAGACAGCAAGCTTCAGAGTACCTACCTACATCCATTTTGGTCCCTTTCTTCTTTCTTGTTTTACTAACTTTTTGTTTTTTTTTTTGTTTTTTTTGTTTTTTGGCTTTCTTCCTGTATGATGTTCTTGATGTTATCCTACAACTTTTCTGGTCTTTTGTCATTAGTGTAAAATCTGTTCTTTAGATGATTTCTAAATTCAGGTGGGTTTGGCTCTCATGGAATTGTTTCAATTTTCTTCAGTTTCAGTCTGAGCTTTCATATTGATGAGCAATTGATGGTGTGTTCCACAGTCTGTCTCTGTCCTTGTTTTGGCTGACGATATGGAACATTTTCATTATCTCTTCCACAAATGTAATCAGTTTGATTTTTGTGTATTCCATCTAGTGAGGTCTATCTATATAATCATCTTTTATGTTTTGTTTTGTTTTTAAGTTATTTGCAATGAGGAAGTAATTGGCCTTTCAAAATTTTATCATGCTATTCTCTGCATTTTTTTTTATCACTAAAGCAATATTTTTCAACTACTCTTCTTTCCTCTTTATTTCCAATCTTTGCATTCCAATTGCCAGTCATTTCCAATGCATCTTGACTGCATGTTTGACCAATTCAAACTGAAGAATTGGTAGAATTCTTCAACTTCATCATCACTGGCTTTAGTGGTTGGTGCCTAAATTTGAATAATTGTGTAATTAACTGGTCTTCCTCATAGAAGTATTGATATTATCCTATAACAGTCATCCATGTACTTCAAGATATATCTTGATATGTTCTTTTTCATGATGAATGCAAGACTATTCCTCTTCAATTCATCATTCCCTGCATAGTAAACCACGTGATTGTCAAATTCAAAATTGCCAATACTGGTCCATTTCAGTTCACTACTGTCTACTAGATCAATGTTTCTGCATTTCATTAAAGTTTTGACAATTAAAACTTTTCCTAGATTCATACTTCATACACTTTGTGTCCTGATTATAAATTGATGTTTACTGCTATTAATCTTCATTTGTGAGTTGTGTGCCATCATTGAATAGAGGTCTCGAAGGCTTTACTCCATTCATATCATCATGATCATCTCTACTTTGTAGAGGGAGCTCTCACACAGTCATATCTTGCCTTCCAAACCAAAGGGCTCGTCTTCAGGTACTATATATGACATTATTCTGGGGCTCTTCATCATGTTTCAATATTCAGTATTCTGGTGTTGACAGTATTGCACTACTAGTTATAAGATTTTCAGTTATTTAATGTTTGAAAGTAGTCCATCTCTCCTTCTTCCTAATCTGTCTTGGTCTTAAAGCTCAGCTAAAACCTGTCCAACATGGGTGTCCCTGCCTGTATTTAAAATACCCATGGCACAGCTTCGATAATCGCAGCAACATGCAAGCCTCCACAGTACAACAAACTGACAGATGAGTGTTCTGGTGTGGCAGTGCAGGATAATGCACTGAACTGTAAGGTCCATTTGAAGTACAAGGTCAGTGGTTCAAATTCACCAGCTATTCCTCAGTTATCATATACAAGGTCCCTTTGTGTCAGAACCCCTCAAAGGCACTTAAAAACAACAACAATATATACATATATATAATGTTGTTGTTGTTAAGTGTCTTCGAGTCAGTTCTACTCAAAATGACCCTGTATATGGTTTCCAAGAAGTGGCTGGTGAGCTTGAACTGTCAACCTTGCAGTTCAAACCTATCTTGCAGTCCAGC
>NW_006408661.1:382461-386485 GCF_000296735.1 Chrysochloris asiatica
TCTTTTTTTTTTTTTTTTCTTCCCTCCGTCTCACATTCCTGATATTAATACTAAACGTGGAAAATACTTGGGTCAGGGTCCCAAGTATCACTCACCATTCCTTTTATATCACTTCTGTTAATTTCCTTGTCTCATCTCCCTTAATGGTTGTTCCAAGACTTCATTAATCCACTCTAGCCCACCCAATTAGTAAATACTCTTTTCTACTTAATGAAGAAATTGAGGTCCTGATTGCCTCAAACAATTTTCTCCTGTACCTACTTAAGTCATCATGTCTTCCTTCACCTGTTCCTCCTTCTTACCAATGCTTTAACACTTCAGCATCAATTGCTTCACCTTTGAGGAGAATACATACCCTCCCATACTACTTGTGATTATTTCTTTTTTCTCCTATAATCCCATCAATTCTATTACCCATACCCATAACTTGTCAACATGTGCAATCTTTCCCTTCAAATAAACAGAACAAAACAACCTTAGGCAAAAAAAAAAAGAAAGAAAGAAAAAGAAAAAATCTCTCTTGAGTCTGTTCGTTTTCTAGATATCTCTCTTTTCTTCTCTGTGCCAAATATCTTGAAAGAATAATCTAAAATAAAGAAAATAGAACTCTTTCAATTTATACTCCCTTTTCTGTCCTAGAAATCATATCTCTACCTTCACTTCTCTTATAAATTTTCTCTTGTCAAAGTCTTTAACTACTTCCCATTCATTTATTCATTGATCAATCCATTTGGGTATTCTGCTATTCATCTTATTTGACTTCATAGTACATATGGTATAATGTCAAACACTTTGTGAAACCCAAGTTCTTGGCTTCTAGAACAGCATTTTCTAGTACTCATTTTTCAATCTCATTGACTATTGCTCGGTTTCCTTCAGCTCCTTCTTTGTGTCCTTCTTAAAACTTTGGCATTTCTTAGAATGAAACATAGGACTCTGGGGACCACTCCTCATGAACATTCCTTAATTTTCCTTTATATTCTGGTAATCCAAAACCCATATACTCAACTAGACTTTTGTTCCAATTATTCTACTTATTACTAGCTGCCTGTACTGGGAAGTAGAATCCCAGATACATCAAACTCAACATACTCATATGACTTAATTCATCCCATCTCCATCCTCCCCTACCTCATACACACAAAACCTTTATTCACTATTTCCAGACTGTCCCAGTTATAGACCTGGTAGTCATTCCATGTAATTTATTTCAATTTGCCATCCTTCACATATGTAAACAGACTTTATCTACTGAATATTTCTCAATTACTTCCCATTGATACAGGCCCACTTTGTGTTACCTTATTTTGAGGCTTAAACAAATAAATGTGGTATACATAACTGCTACCTCAAATAAGTTTGATATAGGAAACAAGTGTAGATTGCTACAATTTGGTGAACTTGACTTACACATTTGGATGCAGTAGCTCAAAATACCAAATGAGAGGGAAGGAGTCTTCACACCAAGGATCAAGTTTATCCTCTTAGTACCCAGGGTTGATGGGGATGGACAACTTAGACATTGCTACCTAAAATGGTGCAAGGGGGCTAGAAAGCACAAAGTGGCTGGCTTACACATTTTCAAGAGGGAGTTTCGTTTCAGAGCAAGCAGGGGAAGGTAGAATCCTCACTGAATAGTTATCGTCTTGTCTAGATGGGTCTGGTGATAGGAGATGGGGATAGGATTCTTTTGATTCAATAGTGAGTAGTTGTTTTCATGACTAATTGCAGTCGGCACAAGTGTAAAGGTAGAAGTTGTATAACAAAAAAGGGGAAGTAGATAGTCTTACATTCCAGGAACAGACAACCCTAGGACTATCAAGAGAGAAGAGCATGAGTGGAACTTGGGTTCATAAACAGAGAAGCAGTGACACCAGAGATGGAGATAGAGGTAATGGCATGGAGATATACAGCAGCTGAGGACTAGTCTAGACTCATGGAAAGAGAAAGACTGTGTGCTGGAGGGCAGGAGGCTGGCTTGAAAAATGTGCTCTTAAGTTGTGTAAATGATTATGCATCCCTGCATGTTTCTGTGCTCCTTAAAAATAATAAATAAATAAAAGTAATAGAGGCAAATGCTGTTAACTGGTGCATGGAGGGGATTGTAACCATTGCAGTGGAACAAAATACTATAGGGTAAGTGCAAAATCCATGTTCTCCCATATAAACTATCATCAATTCACAATAATATCTTTAAAATAAAAAAATAAATCCTTCAGAAGCTTGGAGTTAAAGGGATGGATCAATTTTCAGTTGAAATTTTTCTGAAAACACTATCTTGAGTTTAAATTATGCTGGAAGCAAGAAGAAAAATAATAGAAAAAAGTTTTTTTTTTGTTTTTTTTTTTCTTTTCTTCAGTCTATCCTTCTATCTATGGGTTCTGCAATCGTGTATTCAGCTAACTGCTGATAGAAAATATTAACAACAACAACAAAATCCAAAAATTAAAACTTGCATTTGTCACTCGCTAAACTCTATGGCAGAGTCCTGCTGTAGCGTTGTGGATTAATGTGTCAGACTGCAAAGCCATTTGAACTGCAAAGTCAGGATTCAAGCTCACCAACCACACCTCGAAACCCTATACAGGGTCTCTATGGGTCGGAACCGACTCGATAGCACTTAACAACAACAACAACAAAACTCCATGGCACATAACCACCACCACCACCAAACACTACGAATCCTTATCAATCAAGTAATGTGTAGGCATGTTCTGCTGCTGTTGTTAAGAGTCGTTGATTCGGTTTCCACCCATAGTGACCCGGTACAGGGTTTCCAAGGAGCAGCTGATGAACTTGAACTGCCCACCTTGTAGTTCAAACCGACTTTTAAGTCCAGTGCATTAACCCACAGCACCTCACCAGGACTTGCCTCTGTAGCTTCCTGCAATTTCAGACATTCTTAATGTCTCACTAGCACTCACTGTTGAGCATTGTTTACCTTGCCTGTCTTCTCACTCATCATTGTGACTTGTTTTGTGTGCAACATTTATATCAGTGAAACAATAACTCCTGAACAGAAGTTAGGGATAAAAGTAAATTCTCAAAAGCACTGTAAAGTGTTATTTGTATAGTATTTATATCATATCAGCTATTATAAGTAATCTAGATATAATTTAAAGTATAAAGGAAGATATGCTATGTTATATGCAAATACTACATCATTATATATAAGATTTGAAAATCCATGGAGTTTGGTATATGGGAGTATGGGGGCGGGTTTCTTGGACCAATTCCCCAAAGATATTGAGGGATAACTGTATCTGAGTTTTTGCCCATAGGTGTTTTTATTCTGCTTACACAAATTTAGAGCTAAAATGGCAAATTAAATTAAGGAAAACAAAAAACAGAGGGAATGGAAACAAATACTGTTGAATAATGATGCATGGAGGAGATTGTAATCATTGCAATGAAACAATGAGGGTTAAACCAATGTTCCTCCATGTAAACTACCACTCAATTTACAATAAAAACTTAAAGAAAAAGAAATTAAGAGAGCAAAAATATTTTTAAAAAATCATTGTATGTCAAAGGTATTTAACTTCATAACTATATGGGAAAAAAAGACATCTGAAAAATGACATTTATCTAAAGTTAGATAAAGTTTTATTACAAAAATGTTCATGTAATCTTAGAATTTAAATATTCTGCTTGTTGTTGAATATTTTGCTTAGTATTAAATAAAAGGATTATTGGTGTTACCTGGAAACAAAATTTCTATTTATCTAATTCGGCATTTGTCATAGTGAAATAAAAATTTAATTTAATGATCATCAAAAGGTAACACTACCAGCAATCTATTAATTAAAATTAAATTAATTATTGGACTTCAAACTCCGTTTGAACCACAAGGCAAGTGGTTCAAACCCACCAGCGGATGTGCGGTAAAGCTGACCTTGCAGTAGAACACATTTTCCCGCAGCGCCACACCAGGACCAGGGCTCCTTAACTCCTTATAATTTATATATTGTGAATCTAGTATGTCTTACCTAATTGTTTAGTGCTGTGGACAACAACGATATGT
>NW_006408661.1:387805-389101 GCF_000296735.1 Chrysochloris asiatica
ACAGTTCAAAACTACCAGCTGTTCCGTGGGAGAAAGATGAGGCGTTCTGCTCCCATAAAGATTTACAGCCTTGGAAATGCTGTACAGGGTCGCTATGAGTCGGAATCAACTCAATGGCACACCACCATCACCACTTACCACAATCACTTCCAGCAAGCAAAGCTGTATCAACTGCATTTCTCACGTTGTTAATGAGACTTCCTCCATTCCTGATGCCACATTTTTCTTTATAAAACCCAACTTCTTAGATTATTTGCTCAGCATACAGGTTGAATAAGTATGGTAAAACAATACAACCCTATCTCACACCTTTCTTAATTTTAAACCATTCAGTGTTCCCACGTTCTGTTGGAATAACTGCCTCTTGGTCCACGTACAGATTCCTCATGAGCACAATTAAGTATTTAGGAATTCTCATACTTTGTAATGCTTTCATGATCCACACAATCGAAAGCCTTTGTGTAGTCAATAAAGCACAAGTGAACATCTTTCTGAAAGTTTCTGCTTTCAGCCAAGATCCATCAGACATCAGCAATAATATCCCTCATTTCACAGCCTCTTCTGAATCCGGCTTGAACCTCTGGAAGTTTCCTGTCAATGTATGCTTGCAGCTGTTTCTGTATTACCTTTAATAAAACTTTACTCACATGGAATATCAAAGAGATTGTCCGATGATTTCCGCATTCTGTTGGGTCACCTCTCTTTGGAATGAGCACAAATATGGATCTTCCAATCTGTTGTCCAAGTAGTTGGCTTCCAAATGTCTTGGCATAGATGAGTGAGTGTCTCCTGTGCCGCCTCACTTTCTTGAACTATTTCAATTTTTATTCCATCAATTCCTGGTACCTTGTTCTTTGTCCATTCCTTCAATGCACGTTGGACTTCTTTCTTCAGTATCATTGGCTCTTTTTTTTTTATGTTTTATTGTGGATTATATGATAGGTTACATGGGAGAATGTTAGTTTTACATTCATTCTATCCTATATCGTTTCATTGCCATGGTTACAATCCCCTCCATGCATCATCAACCAACCAAAGGGTATATCCTGCAAGTCTGCCCCCTGGACATTAGCACGCAGCCCCTCTCCCTCTCTGGGACTAAAGTCCCCAGCTGCCCCATCTCTCCACATCATTGTCTCTGCCTCCATCTCTGGCATCACTGCTTCTCTGAGTAGGGTTCCACTCTCCTTGATGGTCCCAGGGACCTCTGCTCCTAGACTGCAAAGTTAATCACTCCCCTCCTTGCTACAAAATGTCTACCTTTACATTTCCAACACTCACTATCAGTCCTGATCA
>NW_006408661.1:389201-389864 GCF_000296735.1 Chrysochloris asiatica
TAAAACTTTACTCACATGGAATATCAAAGAGATTGTCCTATGATTTCCGCATTCCGTTGGGTCACCTCTCTTTGGAATGAGCACAAATATGGATCTTCCAATGTGTTGTCCAAGTAGTTGTCTTCCAAATGTCTTGGCATAGATGAGTGAGTGTCTCCTGTGCCGCCTCACTTTCTTGAACTATTTCAATTTTTATTCCATCAATTCCTGGTATCTTGTTCTTTGTCCATTCCTTCAATGCACGTTGGACTTCTTTCTTCAGTATCATTGGCTCTTTTTTTTTATGTTTTATTGTGGATTATATGATAGATTACATGGGAGAATGTTAGTTTTACATTCATTCTATCCTATATCATTTCATTGCCATGGTTACAATCCCCTCCATGCATCATCAACCAACCAAAGGGTATATCCTGCAAGTCTGCCCCCTGGACGTTAGCATGCAGCCCCTCTCCCTCTCTGGGACTAAAGTCCCCAGCTGCCCCATCTCTCCACATCATTATCTCTGCCTCCATCTCTGGCATCACTGCTTCTCTGAGTAGGGTTCCACTCTCCTTGATGGTCCCAAGGACCTCTGCTCCTAGACTGCAAAGTTAATCACTCCCCTCCTTGCTACAAAATGTCTACCTTTACATTTCCAACACTCACTATCAGTCCTGATCA
>NW_006408661.1:389964-401925 GCF_000296735.1 Chrysochloris asiatica
ACCCTGTGTTGGGTTTCTGAGAAATAACTGGTGAATTTGCACTGCTGACCTTGTGGGTTACAGTCTAGTGCTGCTCTACCAGTGCCACACCAGTAAGACAAAATACTGATTTACATATGTTTATACTTCCATATTATTAATATTTAAGTGATACTGTTTCAAACTCCATATTTGTATACATTGACAATTCCCAATAAGATGACTGCTTGAAAATTATTTAAAGTAATGAATAATTTTACACAGCAGCAAAATAAGTCAAATACTATTTCTTGAATTAAAGGATTTTTGCTTCTACTCTATCATTTTAAAGTATTAAATATCTTTACGTCTATTACCTAAGCTCAACCACAACACACACCAGGATGGCAATCAGAGTTCCAAATATACTTCTAAAACAGCTACATGACAAGCATGCACAGAACTACACTGATGTAAATGATGTGCATTTTAATCTCTAAGACAACAATACCCTGGAATAAGTTTAACCACAAATCTGTCTTACAAATAGAAAAACTTCGAAATTTCTTAAAACATGAAAAGTAAAAAGTAGGTCAGTTGTCAGCAATGTATTAATTTTTCAACACAAGAATCTAATTCTCTTACAGTCATTTTTCAGGTTTTCTTTGAAGTTAATAGTGGCCAAAATGGAATAAGTTTGAATATAAAATCAGCAGATTGCATTTTTTAATGCAGGTAATTTGATGTATAAAGGAAATTAACTAGTCTTTTTTAAAGTGACACAGTTTTATGTTTTGCTTTGAACATGTAATTGGCATTGAAAGGCAGAATTTTTGCTAAACTGGTAAAACAAGAAAGACACAGCAACTAACAGGGTTTCTGTAGTTCAAAGAAATTCCACAGGGAGCCTGCTTCAAACCACAAAATCCCTACTCCTCATTATTCATGTCTAGTTACAAACCTTATTATTTGGGGAGGGGAAAAAGGGCACACACTAGTACAAACCAGGAAGAAACGTACAGTCTTATTTTTAAAAGAACACCCCTGTTCTGATGCTTAGATTTATATCATATACCCATGAACTCTTACAAATATCAGTCACAATAGTGACTGCTTTGCTATTCATATCTATTTGGTCATTAATAAATTCTGTATTATCTTTCATGTAATTGCCATATATACCATCTTCTGATGGTCATGATTAAAAGAACATCTCTCTTCATAGAACAGTTGCTATCCAATAAGCCAAATGCTTTGTCATGTTACAACCCTATTTGATTCATTTTGGGCCAAGATGTGTGACTAAGACTTGGGAAACGTTGTCTCACTTTTCAATCTCTCTTTCTGTAACACACTAAGCTACTAAGTAGTTCAAACATATCAGTGTCTGTTTTTGTACACCTTTCGGAAGAATTATACTTCCACATGGAGCATCTTCTGGTCAGACTATCTAACTAGTCTAATACTTTACTGATACTAATATTATTGATTTGAATAGTATTGAAACAGACTGGTTTGTTTATTTGTGCTCAGGAAAGGAAACCCACTGTTGGGTTCATTTCTAAAATTTCTGATTTCACAGGAAAAACAGGAAACTCAAAAACTTGTTTTCTGTTCCTTTATATTAATTTCGTGCATTGACTAAAGTTACTGATCAGCTATTTCCAGCTTATTAGGTCAACCAATCAGTTTTCCAATTATAATTAGATATTTGCCTCTACTTATTGTACATCCACTAATTTAAAACCATTACTCTCGATATTGTATATTATAATTACCTGATGAATACTAATACCTGAGACTCAATCTAAAGATACAATATTTAATTGATCCAGGTATCCAAATGTCTTCAAAACACCAAAGTCTATCTGAGGTGTAGTTGTGGTCTAATGTCAGGTATTTCTTTATAACTTTTAGAATAAATAATAATGGTTACTTTTATAGCAACAGAAGTGGAATTAAGTACTTACAATAAGTCAAAAGGGAACACTTATTTCCATTATCATACCAAGTTCTCATACCAACTCTGCTCAACAAGGGGTAACATCATTCTTTCAAACTTAATTGTTAACAAAACAGAGAACACATATGGTCAAAGTGTGTTGTTGCTAAGCACACTTGAGTCAGCACAACAGGAGGAACAACTGCTCAGTCCTGTGCTGTTCTCATATTTGTTATGTTTGACCCATTGATCCCTCCTGATAAACATGTGAGAAGAGTTCTTACCATCCTCACTTCTAATGTGCTCTCTGGCTCTACTTCTTCTAAGACAGAGTGGTTTGTTCTTCTGGCAGTCAACAGTACATTCAGTATTCTTCACCAACACTATATTTCAATTGCATCAGTTCTTATCACATCTTCCTTATTCACTGTCCAGCTTTAACATGCATATGAGATGATTGAAAATAGCAGCTTGGGTCAGACTTAGCGTCATTGTTAAATGGACATAAGCATTATTTAATACTTTAAAGAGGTATTTTGTCACAAAATTGTCCAATGCAATATGTCTTGATTTTTTAAATATCCCTTCCATGATCATTGATTGTGGATCCAAGTAAAATGAAATCCTTGACAATTTTAATCTTTTCTCCATTTATCATGATATTACTTATTGATCTATTTGAGAGAATTTTTGTTTTTATTACATTGAATTGTAGTCCATAATGAAGACTGTAGTCTTTGATCTTCATCATCAGCAAGTGTTTCAAGTCTTAACTTACAGGAAGAAAGGTTATGTCATCTGCATATCATAAGCTGTTGATGAGCCTTCCTCCAATCCTGGTATAGTGTTTTTTGTTTGATTGTTTGTTTTTTTCATGTAGTCCATCTTCTAGAATTAAAATTGTTTGTTAAGTGTACAGACTAGATATGTATGATGAAAGGGCACAACCTTGATGCACACATTTCCTAATTTTAATCCATTCTAATATCCTCTTGTTCTGTTTGAATGACTGCAACTTTTTCTATGTACAGGTTCTTCCTGAGCACAATTAAAAGTTCAGGAATCCCCAGTCTTCACAGTGTTATCCATAGACTGCTATGATACACACAGTTTATTGCCTTTGCATAGTCAATGAAACATGGGCAAACATCTTTCTGATACTCTGTTTTCAGTGAAGATTCATCTGACAGCAATAGATATTCTATGTTCTATGTCCCTGGTTCTTTGGTCTCTTCTGAATCTTGCTTGAGTTTCTGGTGGCTCCCTGTTGATGTATATCTGCAACACTTTTCTTAAGTATATTCAGCAAAATATTGTTTACATGTGATAATGATACTGGTATTGTTTTATAACGTCTACATTGTACATACTCACTAGTTATGTAGAATGCTTCCAGCACTTCATCAATTTGTTGAAATACTTCAGTTTGTATTCTATCAATTCATGGAAGCTTGTATTTCACTAATGCCTTCAGTAAACCTTAAAATTCTTCCTTAAATACTTATTAATTCTTGCTCCTATACTGTTTCCTGAAATGATTGAACATTGATTAATTAT
The DNA here is from genome assembly GCF_000296735.1 of Chrysochloris asiatica. Taxonomy (NCBI): domain Eukaryota; kingdom Metazoa; phylum Chordata; class Mammalia; order Afrosoricida; family Chrysochloridae; genus Chrysochloris; species Chrysochloris asiatica. The sequence continues at coordinate 393,422 of NW_006408661.1, forward strand.
TTTTGGTTCAGTGACTCTTTGCATTCCTTCCATCTTATTGTGATGCTTTCTGCATTGTCAAATATTTTCCAGGTTGTTGTTGTTGTTAAGTGTTATTGAATCAGTTCTGACCCATAGTGACCCTGCACAGGGTTTCTGAGCAGTAATTGGTAGCTTAGAGTCGTTGACCTAGTAATTAGCAGTCCATTACTTATCTTTCAGCACCATACCAGGACTCCATTTGCCCATAGAATCCTTCAATATTGCAATTTGAGACTTGATCACAGCTAAGAGACATGTTGTTGTTAAGTGACATCAAGTCAGTTCTTATTCATAGTGATGAAGTATAAGGTTTCCAAGGAGCAGTTCAAATTGACCTTGTGGTCCAGTGCTTATCCCCCAGTTCCACATCAAGGAATTTAAAACATACTTGAAATTTACTAAACGTCAGGTTTACATCCGTTAAGCTGACAGCTATACCAATAAGGAAGAACTAAAAACAGTTTTAAGTTGTGACCCAGATAGTCCTTGTATTCAAAATATTTTATATAGTCTTGGGATTTATGGGTTATCAGTTACAAGTCAGAAAACACAATTTTGCACAAGATAATATAAAAATGGCTATAACCATACACTGATAGAGAACTTCCAGAAGTTCAAGCCAGATTCAGACGAGCATGTGGAATGAGGGATATCACTGCTGATATCAGATGGATCTTGTCTGAAAGTAGAGAATACCAGAAAGATGTTTACCTGAGCTTTATTAACTACACAAAGGTTTACAATTTTGTGGATCATGACAAGTTATATGCAGTATTATGGAGAATAAGTATTCCAGAACACTTAATTGAGCTCATGAGGAACCTGTACATAAACCAAAAGGCAGTTGTTTGAACAAGGAAACACCAAATGCTTTAAAATTAGGAAAGATGTTCACCAGAGTTGTATTCTTCCACCATACTTATTCAATCCACATGCTGAGAAAATAATCAGAGAATCTGGATTATATGAAGAAAAACATGGCATCAGAATTGCTGAAAACGGAGCGGACTTAAAATACTTACTGATGAAAATGAAAGACCACAGCCTTCAGTATGGGTTGCACCTCAATGTAAGGAAAACAAAGATCCTAACCACTGGACAAATAAACAATATCCATATCAATAGAGAGACTACTGAATCTGTCAAAGACTTCATGTTGCTCAGATCAACCATCAACACTTATGGAAGCAGCAGTAAAGAAATTAAAAGACGTATTGCATTATGGAAATCAGAGTCCTGGTGTGGCACTGTGGGTTAATGTGCTGGACTGCAAGGTCAGTTTGAACCGCAAGGTCGGCAGTTTAAGTTCTTCAGCTGTTCCTTAGAAACCCTGTGCAGGGCCACTATGAGTCAGAACTGACTCGAGGGCACTTGACAATGACAACAACAACATACCTCTTTAAAGTTTTCAAGAGCAAAGATGTCAGTTTGAGGACTAAGATGTGCCTGAATCAAGTCATGTTATTTTCAATAACCTCATATGCATGTAACCTGGACATTGAATAAGGAAAACTGCAGAAGAATTGATGCATTTGAGTTATGGTCTTGGAGGAGAATATTAAAAGTACCAAAGACTGCCAAAAGAACAACATATCTATGTTCAAAGAAGAACAGCTAAAATGCTCCTTGGAAGCCAGGATGGCCAGAAATCATCTCTCTTACTTCAGACATACTAGTCCTTGGAAAATGATATCTTGATTGGTAAAGTGGAGGGCCACAGAAAAAGAGGAAGACCCCCAATGATATTGATTGTAACAGTGGCAGCAGCATTGGGTCAAACATAGCAACAGTTATGTTGCTGGATTGTTCTGTTGTGCAAAGTGTCAGTAGGAGTCGGTACCTACACCATTATATCTAACAACACGTTATAAGTTACCCCTGCATTTCTTTTTTCCTCAGTGTCATCTTGATTAATGTTAACTTTTCTCCCAGAGGAGAGGACAGCATGGGGAGAATTGCAAAAGTATTTTAGGTTTCCTTTAGTGATTTTCAGTAAAGGGCAGATAGATACATCTACTGCCTTTTGCTCCAAGGGCATGTCCCTTTCCATGTAAGGCTGAACCTCTTAGATTGGAAAGGTCAATGATTTAGGATATGTCAGTGCTGATATACTCTGCTGATGTACTGTCTTCAGTAAGGAGTGATTCTCATAGATACATAAGTTGTTGCAACAAGAAAGGCTACTATGTTGTACATAGTACAGTTGAGCTGTTCACATTATGTATTAATTTCTTACCAAGTTTTCACTTATTAATTTAACCTCCAATGGTGGGAATTGAGCACATTAGTTCATGTAGTGACATATTCATTTTCAAAGAGCATAATTAAACAGTTCTTGCTTGTTTAGAGAATAAATCCATCTGTCTTCACAGAACGATTATCGTTGTTTGTTGTTATGAGCTGTGGAGTCAGTTCTGACTTATAGTGACCCTGTATAGAGTTTCTGAGGAGTGGCTGATGAGCTGGAATCGCAGGCCTTGCAATTCAAACCAAGCTTGTAGTCCAGCACATTAACCTGTAGCATATGGAGTCTCATAATTCCTCCTCAAAGCTACCTATAGTAAATCCAATTTTTATCAATACTTGCAGATGACAACAGATGTACTACTACGTCTTCATTTTTTCCCTGAAAGTAAGCTGATTATTTTTCCATACCTAATCATCTGGATCAATCTCTTTGGACATATCCCACTTTTTTATCATCCCAGAGAAAATCCAAGTAAGGGATGCGTTATGATGAGGGTAGAGTTGCAGGAAAGTTTGCTGTACATATCTATTTTTTAAAGTTAATTATTCTTTTCTCATTGATTTCTATTTACACATATATTTTCCTTCTATTTAGATAGTGTATTTTCAATCCTTTGTGTCTACCTTTCTTCCTTCCTTCCATCATTTTTCATTATTTTGCATCTACATTCATAAGAGTCAAAAATCAAATTTGGCTGTAAAACTAACTACCCAAACTATGATTTTCCCTGACTTTTACCATTTTTCTCTCCTCAGTTGGTGTTTTTACTACTAATGGTAAAAGATAAATTCTTAGAGAAAAGTGAAAGTGTTTTCTCACAGTGATACAGCTACATTAATCTGTTTGTTGTTATTGTTAAGTACTATTGAGTCAGTTCCAACCCATAGCGACCCTGTACCGAATTTCCAAGGAGTGGCTGGTGAGCTTGAATCGTCAACTTTGCGGTTCAAACCAACTTTGCAGTCCAGCTCTTTAACCTACAGTGCCAACCAGGATCCCACATTCCTCTAGACTATAAAAATGAAGGGAACTCTGGTGTCCATTATGGATGATACTGTTCTTCCTCAAGCTTTAACTAAACTTTATTATAATAACATTTCACAAACTGACAATTCTGTGTTAAATTACGGCACTTATAGATCATAAAATTTTATTATTCATTAAAATAGCATTCAATGTGGATAGATTTGTTACAAATGCATTTCTATTGTTTCTAAATTCTCAAGCCAATTGTTGTATTTAGAACTATATATATTCTAATGGGACAAAGGATTTTCCCCCCACACTCTGACTGAACATTTTCATCAGAAATGAAATGGGTATTGGTCTCTAAGGAGGAAATTCTGGAATCATACCAGATTGATGTATCTTCCTCAGTGCTTAAATTATAAGGAGCTAAATGTCTCAGAGTATTAGAATGAAATGCATTATGCAGAACCTTTGACAGACAGCATGTGTAATTTGTCTTTAAAAACTCTTCAAATCATTCTATTATATCTTTGCTTTTGCGGTAGTTATGCGGCAAATAAGTAACCCAGCAAATATTTAAAAATATGCATACATATTGATTGCATAAAATTAATATCTTTACCTTTACAAAAATCATTCAAAGAACACATTTACCAGCAAAAATATATCTAAGGTAGTTTCAACACTTTCACTAAACTCTAGTTTCAGAGGTTTATAATGTGATAATAAAAATTCATTCCAGGCTAAAATTCAACACCAAGGAAAATGTGCTTTACACTTGGTAGATAACCATGTCTTCTTTCATATTTCATGACTGTTAAAATAAGAAGTTTCTTTTGAGTGTATTTCAAAAGTTGAAATGTTAGCCAAACTGGCGATATTCAAAATCTTAACATACACTCTGAACAATTTTTGTTTATTTGTGACTCTCCACCTCATCTTCTCTTTCCCCATTTTTTCCAAAATATACTTCTTGGGCCTGCGCTAGCTGGTGTATATATAAAAGAAATACTGGAAGAGTCATATCTGGTTATTGCTTCTTTTTCAAAGAAGGAATGAAATAATTCCTTCAAAGATAGAATGAAATAATTTTTCCAGGCCTCTTCAGCAACTTTTTTGGAGAATGAATAGAATCTTGAAAATTGTAATGTTGTCATTAGTGGAATTGTAGTGGGAGTCTACCCAAATCAAATACACATCCAGGTTGCAGAAGTGTGATTGACTGATTTCTTCTCTCAAAATTTTCCAATTCATCAGATCCTGAGTGAAGCTAAAGATCAGAATTTTTGTTCTTTTCTGCTTAGTTATTGGTTTGCATTGTTTCTTTGGGTAATAACTTTGTTCTGCTTTTTTTTGTTGTTGTTGTTTTTTGTTTTTTTAATAATTTGTTAAATTATTCATTTAAATACTTGTAACTGCCAAACCCTTTCCATCCACCATCCTTGGAAGTACTTTGTGTATATTTAGGAAATATGAGTACTGTTTTAGCCCTCTTTTCACCCATAATAATAATGTTGTTTCAATCATGTATGTACTCTTAAAGAATAGGTTCTCAATGTTATATTATCCTTATGGAAATTCAAGACGGACAATTTTCCCTGGGTCTGTCTAGAATCAGGGAATTTTGTGTCCCGGTTAGAATTAGAAGTGATAGAGATATATTTTTTTTTTTTTTCCTGATGACAGCCGCTTCAGATCTTTCCATGAGAACAAGTAGTATGTCCTCCCCATTCCAGTATATACAGACTGAGACAGCATCGCCTTTCCTACAATGCCAGTCTTAAGAAGTTCAACAGTAAACCTGTACTGTCAGCAGGTCCCTTTGTTTCATCTGCCAAAGGGACAAATTGACCACAAGAATAAAAGACACAATGAAATGAATACAGAGATGGAGCAAAGAACAAGATCACAACTCAGTAATATTCTTGGGTAGTGACTGTTCTCAGATGAAATTGAGAAATGGAAAAGTTTTGAGAGCCCGTTCTATATGAAATGATGTAATAGATGAATTAATGAAAACATTCTAGATACATGTTTTCACATCACTAATTAACTTGATCCATATTTGATACAGTGTGATTATACATTGCCTTCTCAGATGTATTGCTATAAAGATACAGGTGAGACACAATAAGGCAAACCCAGTCTTGAAAACCTAGACCACTTAACTTTCTCAGGTTTCTAACATTTTTTAAGCCCCAGATATTTTTTTTTCTTTGTTACTGTTCTACTTGTTGCCACTTGAAATCTTGTTCAAGAAGGGAAAATGCATTTGAAAAATATGTCTTTTTTGTTGAAATAGGTGGGGAGAAAGCTTTCAAAAGAAAAACAAAAAACAGATGCATCTCAGTTTTTATTACTGCTTAATGCTTTTTGCCCTTAAAAGGCCCATTTTTATGTAAACAAGTTTGCTTTCCAGTTACCTTTATGCTAGACAAAGATATTGTTAATTTTCAAATATCTTTCCGTATTTCCTTAGGCATCAAACTACTGGGTGCCACTTTAGCTATATACCAGAAGAGAATATTAATTTAATAAAGACGGGAACATTTTTTATAATTTTCTTTGCAGAGTAGGAAACAGAGAGAAAGTCCTGCTGTATTGCATATTTTAAGGATGAGCGACAGAATTTGTGCCATTATATACCAAAGTCCCTTGTTTTGCCTATTTACTATCACTGAGTCACCTTTGCTGTATGCCGTGGAAATATTTACAGTGACAAACTCCTTTTCTTCAACCTCAAAAGGACACATTGAATGTGCATACTTGTATGTCTTACTAATTGTAAAACAAGTTCTCTTGCACAGTTACGTTGTACTAAATTATGTATATTTGAAAATATTTAAGTTCTCATATGACAAAGTATTTTCCCCTTAGGGACTTAAGTGATATTTTAGGTCAAAGGTTGATTTCTCAGTTGCTTATCTTCTGACTTCAAACTGATATTTTTTGCAGTGATAACTATAAATTGTGAATATATTGTTTAAAATTACCAAGCAAACACATAATAAGTATTTATAGCATATACTAATCACTATGATATAACTATTTTCTGATGGATAATTTGACTGTTATAACCCACAACTTAATTGTTGAAATACAAAGCCATATAATAAAGGCCAAGGTCCTTGGCATTAAATATTCATTCTATCTAGGCACTATTGTTACTGAACAGGCTTTTGTATCCTACTCCCCTTATATTTGAATAGTAAGCTCCATCCAAACAAAATTGATTATTTTGTATTTTATATTGATATATTTGTGTATGCTATCCTCTCTAGCTTAAATGCTGTCCACCACAAAGATTTTTAATTCTCTTTCACATTTTTTGTTCTATATCTAGCTTTATTCCCCAGCACCGCCTGCACTTTTGCCCTTTCCTCTTTCAAAGCCCTGGTTGTTGTTGTTGTTAAGTGCTGTTGAGTCAGTTCTGACCCATAGTGACCCTGTGTAGGGTTTCCGAGGAGCAGCTGGTGAGCTTGAACCACTAACCTTACAATTCAAACAGACTTTGTAGTCTAGCGCATTTAACGTACAGCACCACACCCTGATTGTTGTTGTTGTTGTTAAGTGCCATCGAGTCGGATCCGGCCCATAGCGACCCTGTACATTAGGGTACATTAACTTCAGACGTTTACACAGGTCTCTTTCTACTGGTGGGCTTGTGCTTTCTTATAGATAGATTCTCAATAGTACCAGTATCTACCACAATGCTGAGTACATGAGTACATGAAGTGGTGGTGGTTATATGCCATGGAGTCGGTTCCAACTCATAGAAACCTCTATAGTGTTTCTGAGGCTGTAAATCTTTACGGGAACAGAAAGCCTTATCTTTCTCCCTAGAACCTCTAGTAGTTTGGAACTTCTGACCTTGAGATTAGCAGCCCGACTTGTAAACACTATGCTACCAGAGTTCCTTGTGACTGTACCTCTGTAAATCCATGCTGAGTGAATAAACAAATGCAGCAATATCTTTGCTGTTGTAAAGTGTTTTCAAATTGGGTCTGACTCACAGTAACCTTGTATAGAAATTTCAAGTTTGGTTAGTGGGTTTGAACTGCTGACCTTTCAGTTACCAATTCAGTGCTTATCCTACTGTGCCACATCAGGGTTCTAGCGATTAATTGTTGCTGTTGTTAAGTGTCACTGAGTTATTTTGGATTCATAGAAACCTTGTGTAGGGTGTCTAAGGAGCAGTTGGTGGATTCAAACTGCCGATGTGGTGGTTCAGATAAAACTTGCAGTCCTATGCTTATCCCAAAGTGCCATACCAGGACTCCCAGGAAATAATTTTTGTTGTTGATAAGTGCTGTCAGTTGTTTCTGACTCATAGAGACCCTGTATAGGGTTTCAGAGAAGAGGCTGGTGAGTTTGAACTGTCGACCTTTTGATTCAAACCGGCCTTGTGATTCAAACCAATCTTGCAGTGGTTATCCTACCACCACCTACTATTTTTCAGTTTGCCGTATGATGGTGGCTTTTGTGTTGCTGTAATATTGGAAGCTATGCCACAGGTATTCTAAATACCAGCAGGCTAACTCTTGGTGGAAAGGTTTGAGAGGGGTTTCAGACTAAGACAGATTAGAAATATTAGAGAGTGAAATGGTAGAGTTTGATAAAAATTAAAGACAAAGTGCTTTTAATGAGAGGCAAGGTAATTTATAAATTGTGAATCTCAAAGTTGAGAGGATTTTGAACTAAGTGAGTCAAGCAGGAGATAGTTGAAAAGCTTGTATAAGAAAATATAAGGAATTTCAGTAAACATTCAGCAAACTGCAAGGTCAGCAGTTTGAAACTACCAGCTGTTCCACGGGAGAAAGATGAGGCTTTCTGCTCACGTAAAGATTTACAGCCTCGGAAACCCTGTACAGGGTCACTATGAGTCGGAACTGACTCCACAGCACATAACAACAACAACAACAACAAGGTTTAAAAGTTATAAAATAAAACTAAATTGGGTAGATCTGGCTTCAAAACAAACATGTCACCCTCCTTGTATCCTTGCAGTGAGCACTTATGTAATTCTAAAGTTTATTTTGAGTAAGCACCTCTTCTGAGAATTGCTTTGGACCTGGCTTTTGGAACTGAGAAGCAAACACCCGTAAATAAGCAAAATGACATCGTTCACCGGAATTGTTTACCAAATAATCTCCACAGGGTGTATTGGAGAGTTACAGGAATGACAGATTGTATTCCTAATGCAGAGGTTACTTTGATTCAAAATGGAGTTTTAACCTTTGCATTATGGTCAACCCTACTTTGAGGA
>NW_006408661.1:403493-421451 GCF_000296735.1 Chrysochloris asiatica
AAAGACATGTCAATCAATTACTGAAAATTAGCCAGTTAAAACTCTGAATCACACAGAATGTTGTCCAACTTTCTTGCTTTGGACAGGTCATCAGGAAAGATCAATCACTGGTGGAGGAGATAATGTTTAGTGAAATAGAAGGCCAGTGAGCCTTCTATTTCAGTGAAATGATTGCCACAAGAGTTGCTGAATGTGACGATGACACAAGATTGGGTAGCATTTCATTCTGCTGTTTAACTCACCTTTAACTACGTGGTAGGTTTCTTTCTACCCACTTCATTTTCTATGATCCTTTAACTAATGTTAACATGTGTTATTACAGAATGAATATTGACTCATTTTGAATTTATTAACTGATTAGGAAAATGTTTCTTTTGAAAATTTTACATCTCACAATAATTTTTTTTCAATAAAATGTTTGTGTATTTTGTAGTCATCTGTAATGTAAAAGGCACTCACCTAAGTATCAAGAGACAAGTTCTAGTTCTAAGTCTTTGAATGACTAAACATTATTCTGAGCAAGCCTTTTGATTTCTCTGAACTTCACTTTCTATATACAAAGATATAGGTTCTGAAATTTCATTTCTCTCTGACATTTTTCTGATATTCTTTGTCATAGGAAAACTTCCTATGGGGACCAGGGTCACAGGAATCCTATTTTCTATCTGCTCAATACCCACTGAGCACCTTAAAACAGGATGTGGTGGTGTGGTGGTGGTGTGCCGTGGAGTCGGTTCTGACACTTAGAGAATCTGCATCAGGTTTCCGAGGCTGTTAATCTTTATAGAAGCAGAAATTTCATCTTTCTCTGGAGGAACAGCTGGTAGTTTTGAACAGTTTACCTTGAGGTTAAAAGCCCTTTTGGCTCATAACCACTATGCTACAATAGGATAGGTAATGTATTAGAACCCAGGTTCACAAGACAGGAGGAAAAGCAACACACACTGCCTCCTTTGTAACTTTATAACCTCCTCTTAAAGTAGATGCAGGTGTTTCAAGTTCCCAGATGAAAAAATGGAAAATTAAAGCAGTTAAATAACTTGGTTATTTAACACATCTGATATACTAGCATTATCTAAAGATCCACACCTATATATCACCATCTGGCCTGGCTGCTTTTGCTCTGCCATGTTGTTGTTGCTGTTGTTAAGTGCCACTAAGCCAGTTCCAACCCTGTATAAGATTTCTGATGAGCAACTCATGCGTTTGAACTGCCAACCTTGCAGTAAGCAGTTAAGTGTTTACAGCACCCCACCAGGACTCCACATTTTGCTATAGACACTTTTTTAAAAAGTTACCAAGAAAAAATGACACTACACACTAGAAATAAATACAAGCATTTCCATTATGGATAAAAGTGTAGAACAAGTTGTTGTTGCTAATTATAAGTGCTGTTGAATTGGTTCCAACTCATAGAAACCCTGTAAAGTGTTTCTTTCCCAGGAGTGGCTGGTGAGTTTGAACCACTGGCTTTGTGGTTCAAATAGACCTTGTAGTCCCTTGTTTAACCTACAGCACCACACCAGGAGTCCATTAAATAAGTTAGCAGAATAAAATTCTACTTATGTTTTTATTCAACATGAATCTATTTTTTAGTGTTTTATTTTCCCAAAGAATATGAAAGTATGTTTTATCCTGCTGTAGTATGTTAAAAAGTAATGAATTGATTGATCAATTATGAAAGAATAGATAATTAACTATTGTTCATACCAAGATTTATTCTGAATTTATAGCATTTTAAGTAATTAACCTCAAAGTTTAAATGTACTAGTAACATCATATACACAATAAAAAACTAAAACAGCAATCCAATTATATAGCAAATGAAAGGGACATGTATGTTGGAGAGAAAGGTGGACATATCCATTACATTATTTAATTGAAAATACTCCCTTACCCTTTCAGGATACCATCTGTATATAAATACAGCTTGTGTGTTTACGCCACTAGTATACTTTGACTATATACTCAAAAGAATGTAAGTAAAATCACTAGTAATAAGATTTAAGGGAAATGTGTTCTCTCTTCATGCATTGTCAGGAATCATCCATGGGAAGATTTTGGACAGGAAATTCTGGAATTTAAACTACAGGATGATAAATGGTCAGGGCAGATACTTAGTTTTGTTTTGAAAATGGCATTCAGGCTCTACCCCAGAGTAAAGGAATGTAACTAGTTTTTGGAAAGCTTTTGCTATGCTTAAAAGAACCTAATATATCACTATAACTATGAATAGTGAGCAAGAAGAAAGGGAAGGGGTCACAGCTATCTATCAGCCTTTAAACAAGAGTCATCAAAGTTGCTACAGGTAGCACAGTACACAGCATTTAGTCAAGGGCTTATAGAAGTACTGTTGTTCACTGCTTAAAATATAATATAACTGAACAGTTATGTTATACCTACTTCTTATACAGATACCTGCCTTTACTTTTCATCTTGAGAGGAAAAATAAATGTTTTTATTTTTATTATAAATCATGAAAATATTGTTGTTAATTTTAAATTTTCTATAAACTACAATACGCTATGATGCCCCTGGCTAGTGCAAATGGTTAATACAACCAGCTGCTATACAAAAGTTTGGAGGTTTGAAGCTGTGCAAAGGTACCTTGGAAGAAAACCCTGACAATCTACTTCTGAAAAACAGAGCTATTGAAAACCTGGTGGAGCACTGTGCCAACTCTGAAACACACAGGATTACTCTGAAATAGAATCAATTTGAGAAACACTGGTTAAAATATTTTTATGAAGTGGTCAAAACAAAACAAAACCTTAAGTTCATTGAATGGTTAGAGTTTAATGATATTGTTTAACCCAAACCATAAATAAATTTCCTATTGTTGTTAAGTGACTTTGAGTGGGTTTGGGAACATAGTGACCTATAAGTAAAATTACAACAAATTCTATGGGACTATTTTATGTGTGGAATTCTGATGAAGAGCTGTAAGATAAGATTAGGCTGCTAATCACAAGGCCAGCATTTCGAACATACCAGCTGCTGCTCGGAAACTCTCTACTGCAGGGGTGGGGAAACTTTTTACTGCCAAAATTTATAACATCATTCTCAGGCCACACAAAATTTTCAACTTAAAAATTAGCCTGCTATATTTGATCAAATATTTAATTAACTCAACCCTTATGTGATGGCTGCTGCTTCAACAAGTGCTGCTTATGGATCCAAGCAAAATTTGACAAGGTCAAATTTTCCTCAGATTATCATGATTTGTTTATTGGTCCAATTGTGCATATTTTCCTACATTGATACGTATTCCATGTCATTGTACATTTGCAGTTGTTTCTTCACATTGTGAGTTGTGCCCCATCAATTAATGGAAGTCCTAGAAGCTTTACTCTAGCCATGTCATTAAGGTGAATTTCACCTTAGATTCAAAACTCCAAACTTCCTCAGTCATAATTTGAATACCTTCCAATTTGAGCAGCTCATTTTCTAGCAGACAATGTTCTGCTGTTATTTACACATGTTTTCACAGTTAACTATTCAGAATTAATCTGCCTTACATTTTTCCTAGTCTGTCTTAGTTTGGAAGCTCCACTGAAACCTGTCCATCATGGTGACCCTACTAGTATTTAAAATATTGGTGGCATACCTTTCAGCATCACAGTAAGATGTTAAGCCACCACACTATGGCAAATCGACAGATGAGTGTTGTTTATTATTAGGTGCTGTTGAGTCTGTTCCAACTGATAGCGACCTAATACACAACAGAACAAAATATTACCTGGTCCTGTGTCATCCTTAGACTTAAGTCCATTGCTGTTGCCACTCCTTGGGAGAACTCCATCTCCTTGGGAGAACTTCCTCTTTTGCCCTGACAATCCACTTTACCAGGGATGATATCCTTCTTTTGCTTCTCTCCTGTAAAGTATGGAAAATTACGTCTGGCCATCCTGGTTTCTAAGGAGCTTTCTGGCTGTACTTCTTCCAACACAGATTTGCTTGATCTTCTGGCAATACATGGTACTTTCAATATTATTTTCCAAAACCATAATTCAAATGTATCAATTCTTCTCTGATTCTTCCTTATTTATTGTTCAACTTTCACATGCATATGATGCTACTGAAAATACCATAGCTTGGGCCAAGCACACCTTCTCTCAAACTGAAATCTTTCCTCTTGAACATTTTAAAGAATGGTGGATAGTATTGTTAGATAATATATATTAGTAACAACAACTGTAAAATACTACTCACCTAACCAGAAATAGAATTTCAAAGATATTTTTAGAAATTTTAATATTTATGCCCCAATTTGATGAGAATTTAAATTATCTGTAGTCATAAAGCTTATGCTATGTTTACTTAAGTATATTATTATTTTTCAAGAAGCAGCTTCCCTAAGATGAGTTACAAATAACTTTATTGTGGTTTCAGGAACCTATTTATATAATCAACAGATAGATCAGGTAGGATTAACTGGGGTAATGGTAACTTTGTAGACCTATAGTTGCTCAACTGGGATAATAAAAAAATAATTTAATCTGAAAGGTTAATTTTAAAACTCTCTTCTCATGTATCCATCATTTATTAGTTATTAAATTTCAAAATCTAAGACTCATGTCAGTTTGTCATACTGGGATGTGTTCTTTAGTACTGTGATACTGAAAGCTATGTCAACAATATTTTAAATATCAGCAGTGGGAAGTCTTCAGTGGAGCTTCCAGATTAAAACACAGCCTAGGAAGAAGGAGAGATGATCCATCTGTAAATGGCTAGCTATTGAAAACCTCATGAATAATAGCAGAGCATTGTCAGGTATAGTTCCAGAAAATGAAGTCCTCTGGTTGACAGGCATTCAAAATATGACTGGGGAAAATCCAACTCTTCAAAGTAAGGTTGAAATTAATGAAGGGAACGAAGTGCAACTTTTGGCTCTTTCATTTGGTAATAGGATACAAATCATAATGAAAAGCAGCAGCTGCAAACACCCGTTAATAATCAGAACATGAAACATACAAAATATGAATTTAGGAGTCTAGAAAACTTGGAAGTCATCAAAAATGAAATGGGACAAATAAAGATGGTATTATAAGTACTAGTGAGTGGAAGTGGACTGATAGTAGCCATTTTGAATCATACAATCATCTAGTTTACTACGCAGGGATCAAATTGAAGAGAAATGGCATCACATTCTTCTGAAAAAAAGAGGATTTCAAGATCTGTTTCGAAGTACAAAGCGGTCTGCAATATGATAGATTCCATAGTCCTCAAAGAAATCAGTTAATGCCATTATTATTGAAATTTATGCATCAACCAATAAAGCCCATGATGATGAAACTGAAGAATTCTACCAATTTTAGTCAGAAGTGCACTGAACATGCAATTAATGGCATTTGAATTTAAATGTTGGAAATAAAGAGGAAGGACTTGTAGCTGGTAAATATGGCCTTAATGATATAAATGATGCTGGAGATTGGCATGATAGAGATTTCAAGAGCATGTCTTATTCATTGCAAATACCTTTTCCATCAGTATAAAAGGTCAGTGTATATATTGTTGTTGTTGTTAAATGCTATCAAATTGGTTCCAACTCATAGAAACCCTGTGTAGGGTTTCCAAAGCGTGACTGGTGCATTTGAACTATTAATCTTGCTCTTCAAACTGACCTTTAGGTCACCATTTATCCTACAACTTCACACCAGTAGTCACCAAATATAACTCACAGGAATCAAATTGACTACATATGTGGGGATAGATGATGGAGAAGTTCAATATCATCAGTCAAAACAAGGCTTGAATCAAATTGTAGAATTGTTCATATATCACTTCATGTTGAAGTTAAAGAAAATTAAAACAAGTCCATGAGAGTCAAAAATGACTTTGGGTATACCTCACCTGAATTTGGAGTCCTGGTGTGGTGCTGTGGGTTAATGTGCCAGACTGCAAAGCCATTTGAACTGTAGGATCGGTAGTTCAAGCTCACCAGCTGCTCCTTGGAAACCCTATACAGGGTCACTATGGGTCAGAACAGACTCAATGGCACTTAACAACACAACACCTGAATTTAGAGACCATCTCAATAACAGATTTGATGCATTAGACACTGATAACTGAAAAACAGTTTATTTGTTGAGTGACATCAATAACACCATCATGAAAAAGGCAAATGATTATTAAAATTATAGGGAAGAAAAAAAACCACCAAAATGGATGTCAGAAGAAACTTTGAAACTTGTTCTTGAGTGTAGAGAAGCTAAAATAACTAGTATAAATGATATCATAAAAGATCGGAACAGGAAATGTTAAAGGTCACCTTGAGGCGACAGTCAAGTATTATAATGAAATGTGCAAAGACCTGGAGTTAGAAAACCAAAGTGAAGAACACATTCAGCATTTCTCAAATTGAAAGAACTAAAGGAAAAATTCACACCTTGGGTTGCAATACTGAAGGATTTTATGAGCAATGGGCCCTGGGTTGGCGCTCTAGGATAAAACCTGGACTGCCACCCAAAAGGTCAGTACTTCTATACCTAGCAGCCGCTCTCAGAAACTTACACAATATATATATATATATATATATATTTTTTTTTAATGGCAGTCAGTCTTTATCTTCCACCATAGGCTTCCACTGTATGTAACCATTCAGAAAGCAAACTGCTATAATACAGAATTGAAAAAGAACATTTTATCATGCTGTCTTGCTATACAAAGAAAACTAGTGAACGTCTTCAGACACTAGGACTAGGAAATAAAATTGGTTAATTCTGTTTGTTGGTATGTTTATGAATCACTCAGTAGTATTATTATCTGCCTTTACCTGAAAGCAGAATTACAATCATTCTGGTTTACTCTAGGCAATTCTGAAATGTAGGTCTAGTGGGTACAATGAGCAAAGAAGAGACAGATGCCATGTCCTCATTCTGAAGGGAAATAGATTTGGAGTCTGGCTCTGCACATTTTAAGGCCTGATATAGCCATCTTGATAGTTTAATATTGAGATTTCCTTACCTTATATTGGCAATCAACATTGAGAATTTCTGAAATGTTAACTGAATACACCTATATTTAGGAAGCAGAACACTGTCCACATAACAGAATGCTTTCACAACTTTTGCCCAGTTCTGTTGTCCTGAAAAATCTTTTCATCTGATGAGTTTTAGTGAAAGCCTCTAGCAACTTTAACTAGCCTTTTCCACCCCAGTTCTAGAAATTAAGTATAAGAAACAAGCAACTGTGAAGTAGATGTGTTCACAGGAAAACAACAGTGTTTCTACTAGAGCTAAGTGTCAAGTATCCTCTTGATGTTGTAATCAACCTGGCCTTTGCTCCTTTGGTTCTTTGGAGACTATAAAATAGTGTTCTGCAGCTGGTATTTCCCCAAGGGATAGATGTGATATGGTGCTGCTTCCACATTTAGATATGAGAAGGTATCTTTGACAAGGTCAAATTGTTGAAGTAGACATAAAATATTGGGAGAAAAGATGTCCCAGTATGTGTTGAGAAACTTTGGATGAGTCATGATTGGGTCATAAGCATCACTTTTCACATTTCTTATTTTGGCATTAGATGTATAATCCCATGTTTTGATATATTCCAGGAAATGTACACCTTTGACATTTGCACTGAACGCAATTGTGGCTCAACTCCAAAAAATATGTTCAGTAAACCCTTGTCTTCACAATCAAAGGTAACTTTTTCAGAAGCCATGTGTAATACTGATTGTATATTTCAACTAAAGGTTGATAAAGAAATCAGAATTGAATCACTCAGGACACCCTGGGTCTGGAACTGCTGAAAATTCTTTTCTGTCAAAAAGTCATCAATATTTGTCACAACCATTGTATCTGCATCCATGAACACACATTTGGAATACTTTGTAAGTGAGCAACAGTGAAGTTTCGTTAATGTGATGCCCAACTCAGACCTCTTCTTTAAAGTTAGATGAGCAGATTCACCACTGCTGAGGACATCTGTTGTGATGACCTCATCAAAAGCTATCTCTAAAACATTTCTCATGGAATCTGAGACCTGTTGGGTGGTGAACACAGTCTACCTCCTGATGATTCTGTAATGTTTCACAGATAAGCCAGGAATAGGGCTTCTTGTACAAAGGCATCGTTTGTGATTGGTGTCACAAAGGCCTGATCTCTCATGTTGCTGTCATGTCTCTCTGAGTCAGAATCAATTTGACATCACACAACAACATGGACAAATTATTAAATGATGCAGGAAGCATCAAAAGAAGATGGAAGGGATATGCAGAGTCATTCTATCAAGAATAATTGGTCTGTTATCAATCAGATAAAGAGGTAGCATATGGCCAATAATTGACAGTACTGAAGGAACAAGTCCAAGATGCAATGAATGCAAGAAACAAGGCTCCACAAATTGGTGGAACACAAATTGAAAAGTTTCAACAAACTGATGTAACTCACTTGCTAATGCAAAGAAATTTGGAAGATAGCTACCTGGCCAAATAATTGAATGAGATCCATATTTTTTTTCCTATTGCAACAAAAGATAATCTAATGGAATACAGAAATCATTAAGTAATATTATTAATATCATGTGTAACTAAAATTTTCCTGAAGAAAAATAAGTCTGTCTTGGAAGAGGTATAACCAGAATGATCCTTAGAAGTAGAGATGGTGAGATTGCATCTCTCATGCTTCTTATATGTTATAAGGAGGAACCAATTCCTAGAAAAGGACATCATGCTTGGCAAAGTAGACGATCAGCAAAAAAGAGAAAGACGCCAACAAGATGGACTTACAAAGTGGCAGCAACAATTGACTCAAACATAACAATTGTGAGGATGTTGCAAAACCTGGCAGTGCTTCATTTTGTTGTAAATAGGGTCACTATGAGTAGGAATCAACTTGACAACACCCAACAACAAATATCTCAAAATGTTCACAGCTCTACTCAAACTCTCCCCACTTCCGCTCAAACAGAAAAAAACATGCCTTAATTTAGACACTATAAATATTATGTAGATATAACCCACCATCTCTAACTTTTGAAACATTAGAAAGACTTGTCTCTCTTGTTTTATGAATAGGTTATGATGGTGACCTTTGTGGGCAATTAATACAACACAGTCTTGCAAGCCAACTGAGTTCCAATCCACTGTAACTCCAGATTCTTGACTCAAACATAGACAGCATTATCCATCAGACATTGCAGTCTACAAACATGGGAGTTTCTCCAGTCAATGTGATGACTCAGAGCTCTACTTTTTTTTTAACAGCTCCCAAAATACTGATAATTTTTTATTTTGTTGAATTATGTTATTTTTAAAGAATCATTAGATTGTCTGATTAGATTAGAAACATTTATATTTGTTTACAATTTCCCTAATTACTAACAACGCTGATATTAGTCTGTCTGACATTAGATTTTTTTTTTTTTTCTTATGACTCTATAACAATTAGTTTTCAAGGAAGTATATGAGCATAAGCCCTGTAAGTCTATTGCATGATATGGTCCTAAGGACAGATGAGACCATAAGGGTGGTTTCTCAGTAGGGGAATAAATAAACCTTAGAGTAGAAAATGTTTTGGCGATGCACAAAGAATCTTAACCATAAGAAGTAAAAAGATCAAACTGTTATTAGGTAGTTAAAATGTGTTCAGATCAAGAATACTTATAGAAATAAAGAAAATATCAAATGCTGAACAAGGAAAATTTGTTGAAATATTTCAGTTTGTATTCCATCAATTCCTGGAGCCTGGTTGCTTGCCAGTGATTTCAAGCCACCTTAAACTTCTTGCTTTATTATCATTGGCTCACTAACACTTTAAAGAGAACTTTTGAAGCAAATTTTTCCAATTCAGTAAGCTGTTTAATTTCTTGACTCCTGTTTCTATGAGTGTTGGTTGCATCCAAGAAAAATGAGGTCATTGGAAGCTTCAATCTTTTCTCCATTTATCATGGTGTTATTTATTGGTCCAGTTTTAAGTACTTTCATTTTCTTTGCAGTAAGGTGAAACCCATACTGAAGGCTGTAATCTTTGATCTTTATCAGTATTTCAATCACTCTTTGCTTCTAACAAACAAGGTTGTGCCATTTGCATACTGCAGTTTGATAATGATGCTGTTTTCTTCTTCATAAATCTCAGTTTCTTGTATTACTTGCCCCACATACAGATTGAATATGATGAAAAAATACAACCCTGGCTCATACCTTTTATGATTTTAAACTATTCAGTGTCCCCTTGTTTTATTTGAGTGATAGCCTCTTGGTCTATGTGTAGTTTGTTCATGAGCACAATTAAGTATTCTGGAATTCCAGATCTTCCCAATGTTATCCATTGTTTGTTATGATCACAAAGCTGAGTGTGTTTAACAGTCAATAAAGCACAAGTAGACATCTTCTTGGTTTTCTATACTTTCATCATAGATCCAACAGATGTTATCACATATCTTCCTCATTCCATGTCCTTTTCTGTTTCCAACTTGAATTTCTGAAAGTTCCCTAAAGATGTACACCTAGAAATGTTTCCATATTTTTAGCAAAGTTTTATTGCATGTGATATTAAAGATATGTTTTGTCATTTAACTCATTAGCAACCTACCTGCCTGTTAGATGCAGATAACACAACCTTGTTTGTGGAAAGCAAAGAGGACTTATAATGTTTACTGGCAGTATCAAATACCACTGCCTTCAGTATGGGTTGCATGTCAATGTAAAGAAAACAAAAATCCTCACCACTGTACCAATAAATAACATCATGATAATTGATTAAAAGATTAAAGCTGTCAAATAATTCATTTTGTTCAAAACAAGCCTCAACACTCAGTTAAGCACAGTCAAGAAATCAAATAACATGTTGCATTATGCAAATCTTCTGCAGAAGACCTCTTTAAAGTGTTGAAGAGCAATGATATCAGTATGAAGCCTAAGTTGCTCCTGACCCATGCATGGTCTTTTCAATAACTTCATATGCATGTGAAAGTTTGATATGGAATAAGGAAGACCATAGAAGAATTGTTGCATTTGACCTATGATGTTGGAGCAAAATATTAAAAGTATTATTGCTTATCAAAAGAACAAAGCAATCTGTGGTGGAAGAAATTGAGCTAGAATTTTCTTTGAAAGCCAGGATGGCCAGACTTTTTCTCTCATATTTTGGACATATTTGTCAGGAGGGAGAAGACCCTGGAGAAGGATGTCATGTGAAATGGAGGATTTGAAGAAAGAAAGCAAGTGAGATAGATTGGCATAATAGCAGCATCAATGGGCTCATGTGTAGCAATGATTGTGAGGTTGACACAAGAGAAGGCAGTGTTTTCAGTCTGTTTTTCATAGGGTTGCTATGAGTCAGTACGGACTTGATGGCACCTATCAACAGCATAGGAGCTCTGGTAGCGTAGTGGTTACGAATCGGGCTGCGAACCTTAAGGTCAGCAGTTCGAAACTACCAGACGCTCCGCGGGAGAAAGATGAGGCTTTCTACTCCTGTAAAGATTTACACCCTCGGAAAGCCTGTACAGGGTCGCTATGGGTCGGAACTGACTCGACAGCACTTAACAACAACAATCAACAGCAACAACAAAAGAAAAATATGAGAAGGATCACCTATAATGGACAGGTTTCAGAGGAGCTTCCAATGTAACTCAAATAAGTAGGAAGACCTTGTGATCTACTGTCAAAAATTAGTCAGTGAATATACTATAGATCATAAAGGAGAATTGTCTGATATTTGCAGTAGAAGAACAATTCCTTAAGCTGGAAGACACTACAAAATTTATTAAAACATATCAGTGATCATGAAGATCGTGAAGATCATGAAGAAGAGTCCTGGCTAATACTTTGTTCTTTTATGCATAAAGTTGCCTAACAACAAATAAAAGAACAGCTTAATGACAAAACAAACTAACAAAGAAATGGTTAACTTAGATGAAGTGCTTGAATTCTTTGACATTTACAAACTGCTAAAACTCACTCAAATTGAAGTAGATCTCCTGAATAGCACTTCATGTATTTTCTAAATTAAATTATAGTTAAGAATCTTGCATTAAAGAAAACAAAAGACAAGGGGATTTTGCCGGTGAGTTCTACAAATCATTTAAGGAAAAAAAAATATTAATAGCAATTCTTACAGAAAACTGGAAAGGAGATAATAGTATGCAATTTATTCTATAAGATATGCATTACCCTGACACTAAAACCAAAACACGTCCCAAGAAAAGAAAACTAAAGACCAATGTTGTTGTTAAGTGCCATCAAGTAGGTTCTCACCTATAGCAACCCTGTATAGGGCTTTCAAGGGGCAGCTGGTGAACTTGAATCGCTGAACTTTTGGTTCAAGCTGATTTTTCATTCCAACACATTAACCCACAGCAGTATACCAGGACTCCAAAAGACCAACAAAACTCATGAATTTAATAGAAAATTTGTAAGTAAAAATTTTATAAATGGAATTCAACAATACATCAAAAGAATAATGCATCACAATTGATCAGGTTGTACCACACAAATTCAACTATGGTCTCCCATTCAAAAAACAAAATGTGCAATTCACTATATTAATAAATTAATTTTTATTAAACATGACTATTTAAGTAGATTCATTAATTTAACATTCCAAAATTGAAATTTTAATCAAACTAGAAATATAACTGAATTTTTTCAATATGATTCATGGCATTTATAAAAATTCTAAAGCTAATGTATAAGGGAGTACAGTGGCTTTGTAGGATTACCACTGGAGTGTGAACCACAAGGTCGGTAGTTGAAGTCCACCAATGTCTCCCTGTGGGGGAAAGATGAGGCTTTTTCTCTTTCAAAAATTTATATCTTAAATCTATATACAGGGTCTCTATGAGTCAGATCTGACTCAACGGCACTAAACACCAACAACATCATCATAATACAATGTAAGTCAAAAAGTATTAATACAAAATCATAGAAAACTTTACTAAAGAAAAAGGTCAAAATGTAAAATGATTTCTCAACATAACCTCCACTAAGACATTTCTAGGGATGGTGTTTCCATCTCTCAAATCCTTCCCCCAAATTATCTTCACTCTTTGATTTACTCTACATCAAAATGACAGTTTGGGCATCCTCAAGAGACTCAATGCGTGTTCCTTTAAAATGTTTTTAGAATTTTGGAAACAAAAAGGTGTCTGAAGGGGCAAGATAAGGACTGTAGGGTGGATAGGGGTCCCCGATGCAATTCTCTTACTACCTTCAAAGAACGAGCGGTGTATTTTGTAATGAGAATATATATATATATAGTTATAGATTTCATGGATATTTTCTCATGAATGCAATTGTCCATTTCCTTAAAGACTGCTTCATATTAAGCTTTCATGATCGTCCTGTTTTTTTTGAGAAAATATATCAAGATTACCCCTTTGGAATCACAAAGACAGTTGTCATACCCTTCTAATTTTGCCTTGAATTTAATTGATCCAGAAACCCCTCAGAAGCCAGTGTTTTGTCTGAACCTTTTTTTTGAAAGCACCTTAATTAAATGAAGACATATTTATTACTTGGAGAAGTTGTTTGTAACTTCTGTCTTCAGGTCACAGAATCAAGTCTGAACATATTTTGTTTGGAATAAACCCATGCATATGTTAACTGGAGCACTAGTAGCAATGTTTTTTGACTGGCCCTCAAACTTTATGCTGAAAGATTGAATGTTTTCCTCCCCTCCCCTGATAAGACAAGGATGTCTACTGCCACTATTATTTCATATTATATCAGAAGTTTCACTCAGTCCAATGAGAAGAAAAAAAAGTTAGAATATCTCATTTTCATGTATTTAATAAAATGATTACCAATATTATATTTAGGTTTTTATAAAGTCAAATTCAAACTGCTCTAAATTTACCCTTTCTAAACATTTTACACTGATCTTTTGGGACAAATATCTTGGTCTTTTTACCTCAAATATATAAAATTAAAGAAATATGAAATTATTTTAACAAAACAATTACAATGATGGATGCCTTAAAATGGTTATTAATCTTCTGAAAGATCTAAAATGTACAAATCATAAGAAATTATATTAATAAAATTATTTCTAGACCTTAGACAAATGTTACTTTGCTCAATGAATTTGTGATGAGCATAATTCATTTAACTTTATTATGTATAATTACAAAAAGCTTTAAATGCAAAAAAGTGTTACATTTATTAAGATAATAAATTCATTGATATATAGACACTTAAATATGTTGTTTAATTTGAAACTAAAGTTAAAAGCTTTAATTGTATCAACTGTTTAATAATTTTAACAAAAAGATGCCTGATGATTATTATCATGCAGTCTAGTCTTTAAATATTTCTTATAATAATTACATTTACTTTTTATAAATGTATAGAAAATATATAGAATAAATGTATAGAATTCTATAATTACAATTCATGTTCATGTACGGTCTTTTGAGTTTCCAAATTTAGAACACCAATATATTAAAATTGTCTTTTATTTCTAATAGATCATTAGGTTTTCTAGAACAGCCCCTGGATTTATTCCTTGAACTTAATTTATAATGAGATAATGGAAATAACATTCTTTATCTTGGAATTCTCCAAGTTTTTATTAGCTATTTTATTACTTTAAGTGATTTTTAAGATTTGTTTAGTTTTGTATTTTATTTATATTTTATTAATTACTAACTATTGCTGAAGCAGATGATCTTCAGAAGAAAACAGTTCCATTCAAGACTTCTTTTCAAAGTACTTGACTGTGAGAGTTATAAATGGTTTCTACAAGAGCCACAGAATACTATCCAGATAACTGGAACCTCAGTTTGTTACATTTCAAACTTTGAAGTGTGCTTACTTTCATTTTTCCTAGCTATCTTCCACCACTTATTTGTGGTTTGAATCTTCAACTATATCCTTATAAGACCCTTATCCAAAACCATGACATTTTGTATTCTTATTTACTCTCTAAGATACACCTGTCTATAATTTACTAAGACATGATCAAGCATCCTATTGAACTTTGCTTTTGTAATCATTTTTCTTCCGAAGTCACCTGATAACTGTGGTACCAGTTCCTTGGAATAAATTAGCTCAATTTCCCGAGTATTTGGTCCTTTAGATGACAGACTCTCCATGTGTCAGATAGTAAGAAATCTAGAGTTTCTTATCTCTATCACATTATTGAATACCAGCTCTCTAACACTGTATCCAAAATAATCTACTGATAACATAGAGCTGAGATTATTCTTAGAATGGCAAGGAAGAGTATTACCTTGTTAAAGTCTTAGAAGGACCTTAACAATAGGAAGGCAACATCAGAATATTTATGAGATTGTAGAGTCTGGTATTTCATTGCAAGGAGTTTGGTTGAGATTGAGTATAGATATACACAGTAATATGAGGATTTTCAGGATTTTGCCTGAAAAACATATGAAAGTAAACTCCCTGTAATGCAATCTATTGAAAGTTGAAGGAGAAGTGGTGTAACAGTGGTTAAGGGCTCAACTATTAACTGAAAGTCAGCAGATCTAACCTACCATTTGCTTTGCACGATAAAGATGTGATGCTTATCAAAAGTTTACAGCCTTGGAAACCATGTAGAGCATTTTGATTCTGTCCTATAAGGTTCAATGAGTCAAAATCAACTTCATGGCAATAGGTTTGATTTTATTGAAATGTGATACTCATTCAAATAAGACTTTTGAAAGGTTTTTGAAATAAACAATAAAGTTAATTATACTTATTATCTTCATATTCAGGAATTCCCTGATGGAAGTGGAATATTAGCATAGACAGTAAGCTGTTGAGTTGATATTAGATTACAACATTGTATATTCAAAAGGAGATTCTTGTCTCCATTAAAACAAAACTCAGAGACTGGGAGTTTTTGTAACCAAACTTTTATGAAAATTGAGTTTGAAAAATATCTAGAGATACATGTTGTTGCTAAGTGCTATCAAGTTGGTTCTGACTCATAGTCACCCTGTATAGACTTTCCAAGGAGTGGCTTGCGGGAAGCGCTTAACTCTGGGTGCTTGGCAAGGCCGCACTAAGAGGAGAGACTTTATGCATGGCATATGATTCTCAAAAGCTGACCCCTATCTTCCCTTCAAGTTAGCCCTGAATTTACTTACAAAAATATATAATTTGGCAATATTCTCAGCTTTCACTATGAGTTTTACAAATCTTAGGAAAAACTAGCTTAGCAGCAATTGCTTTCAGCTTTGGAGGATTGAATACAAAGAAAAATTGTGTAAATTACTCCTTCTCATAGAAAATTTAAGTAACTGCATTTGTGAGGCCACAAAAGCAGATAGCATTTAGAGTCAAGCTGACCTACCCCCATAGACCTCACCACATTCAGTCACTAGCTAGAATTCTCAAACCCCTACATACAAACACCTGTATAAATAAGCAGACAATAATGAACTTAAGTGAAGGATAGTTTTGACTTAATAATCTACACTTCTTGCAACAAGTAGCCAGGTTGGGCTTTATGCCACATAGCTTCCAAGTGATTTAATGAATATCTTTATTATGAAAATAATAGCACATTATGTAGGATAGAAAGTTTATAGTCTTTTAGTAGAAACAAGAAGAAACAGTTTTATCTCATACTGGGAAAGAACATGAAGGTCAGTCTGAACATCACAGAGTATTCTTGTTAAGGCTGTCTAAGGACCAGGTGCAAGAAGGTTGTGACTAACTATGTAATAATTCAAGAAATGATAAAAGTGTCAATGCATGTACTGTTTAATTTTAAGTATAAAAAATAAAGACTTGCTGGGCTGGGCTAGCAGAAGGCAGAGAAAAGCAGAAAGAAGAAAGAAAGGAGAAGGAACTGGCAGAGCCAGGAAGGCAGAGCTAGGAGGAAGAAGAAGAGAGCAGGAGGGAGAAGGCAGAGGGCAGACAGCAGAGAGCAGAGAGAACAGACAGCAGAGAGCAGAGGGCAGACAGCAAAGAGAACAGGAAGCAGAAGCAAGGGCAGAAGCTAGAGAGCATAGCTGGACAGCAAGAATAGTTGAAAAGCCTCTCGAGTTGTATTCATTCATTTCTTCACCCGGCGTTTCCGCGTATTCGCTCATGTCCCACGACCCCCGCGGAGGGCAGGAACCCCCGCAGTGGCTAGTGGATTTGAACTGTGGACCTTGTGGTTAGCCAACACAGACTTATCCTAGAGCACCACAATATATTTGGAGGTTTCATCATTTTACAGATCTTACAAATAATAAACACTACTTAAACTCAACTAAAAGTTACAAACTTCACAGGCTAGACAACGCAAAATGCATTTTATCAGTATCGTAGCCACCTTTTTGAAATACTAGATTGCTCATTTAGGTTTGCCAAACAACACTCTACTCTGTAAGACTTGCTTCAAAACTCATATCAATATGTCTATTAATTCTAATCTATCTAAAAGTTCACCTAATCCAAATTAGATCATCATTTAAAGATCTAACTTAAAGTAAATCTCAAAAACTTAAAAAAATTTATGTCCTTGACATCTTTCTTCTGTGATGCTAGTCCAGCTATTTACCTCTCTTACTAACAGGAAATAATGAATGTGGATGTGCTTGAACAGCAGGTAATTTAGATGATAAATATCTGGATGCAAACATTTCATCAAAAGAATGATAAGCCTATCATGACTAATTGTGACTGTTACAACTGTAAAGGTAGAAATTATGCAACAAAAACTGGGGAGTAGTTAATCTTGCAGTCAGTACAGGAAAAGAGGACCCTAGGACCATCAACACAGAAGAGTACAAGCTGAATGTCAGACCCTATCCAGAGAAGTAGTGACACCAGAGATGGAGACAGAGCTGAGGACATGGAAAGATAGCACAGCTGTGGACTCTAGACTCATGGAAAGAGAAAGGCTGTGTGCTGGCATCCAGGAAGCAGATTTTCAGAATGTGCCCTTTAGTTGTTTAAATTATTACATATCCCTGAGTGTTTTGGTTTACACCCTACCCTGCAAAACACCAAAAACAAAAACAGAGAATAGAAGCAAATACAGATGAATGATGATGTGCGGAGGAGATTGTAAT
>NW_006408661.1:426827-427395 GCF_000296735.1 Chrysochloris asiatica
CTCACAACAGCATTAATAGCAAATTTCAAGGAAAAAAGAACAAAACAGAAAACAAATGCTAGTGAGGGGGTTGAGAGACTAGGACCCTCCTACATTCTCTGACATTGCTGGTGGGACTGTAAAATGGTTCAACCATTGTGGAAAATGTTGGTATAGCACTTCTTCCAAAGGTTTGAAGTAGAAATACCACTGTTTCTTAGAATCCCTATACAGGGCCACTATGAGTTAGAACCAAACTGACAGTACTTAACAACAATAACATGGCTATTAATAATAAAGCTTTACTACCATTGTTGATGTCTGACGAATCTTGGCTGAAAATAGAGAATACCAAAAAGATGTTTATCTGTACTTTATTGACTACATAAAGGTTTTTGATTGTGTGGATCATGACAAGTTATGGACAACATTGCAAAGTATGAGTATTCCAGAACAATTGTGCTCATGAGGAATCTGTACATGGACCAAGGGGCAGTTGTTTGAACAGAACATGGGAACACTGAATGGTGTGTGACAGGGTTGTATTCTTTCACCATACTTATTCAACTTGTATGCTGAGCAAATAATC
>NW_006408661.1:428070-441567 GCF_000296735.1 Chrysochloris asiatica
GTCAATGGGCTTGAGAGTGGCAACGATTGTGAGGTTGGCCTATGACCAGGCAGTGTTTCATTCTGTTGTGTGTAGGGTCACTATGAGTCGGTACTGACTTGATGGCACCTAAACACAGCAATAACAAGCCTTAACTGAGTGTAATTAGCAGACTTCAAGATGATATATATATATTTGTATTTGCAGATTTCATATAGGTTAATACTGCAAAACATAATATATTAGCTATAAAAATGTTATATTCTACCATCAAGGGAGAAGAGCGCAGTGCAGGACAGCAATGCCAGAGATGGACAGAGATGGAGGTAGAAATGATGATGTGGATAGACAGAACAGCTGGGGACTCTAGACTCAAGGAGGGAGAAGGGCTTGTGGCCGGGGAGCAGGCTTGCAGGATATGCTCTTTAGTTCTTTGAATGATTATATATTCCTGAGTGCTTCAGTGTACATCCATAAAAAGAAAAAAACAACAACTGAGGGAATGGAAGCAAATGCGGTTGAATGATGATGCATGGAAGGTATTGTAGTCATTGCAATGCAATGAAATATGATAGGATGATGATGTTTTCCCATATAAACTATCACTAAATTCACAGCAAAAACTTAAAACAAACAAAAAAAGAGTTTGTGAGGATCATCTGGTGCGTTTTGATCCACTGCCCTTGCAGTTAGAAGTTCAGTGCTTATCCTGCAATGTCACATGGACTCCACCGTTTTGTCATTAGAAGAGAATAAACATATGTTAAAAATTACAAAATTGAAGGCTTCACCATTGGGTAAATATAAGGATTTATTTTTACTGTGACTTGGATTTGTCTATGTAATTTGAAAAATATTTTAAGTGATTAACTAAAATTATAGCTGTCATCATTACATAGTGCTGTTTTATTTTTTTATATTACATTTAAAAAGTTTATTGTACATTAAGTTCTGGCTCAAAAAAATTATCCTAACCTCATTATCCAGATTCTGACATACAAAAATAAGTAATTTGCTTTTTTTAAAAAAAATTTACAGCATCTTTTTTTAAGGATTTATTGTGAATTGATTGTTTACATGGGAGAAAATCAGTTTTATACTCATCCTATCATATTCCATTTAGTTGCAATGATTACAATCCCCTCCATGCATCATCATTCAAAGCATCATCATTCAACAGTATTTGCTTCAATTCCTTCTGTTTTTTTCCCCCTCTTTTGAATGTATACAAAAACACTCAGGAATATATAATCATTTAAACAACCAACCAAAGGGTACATTCTGCAAGACTGACACCTGCCTGCCAGCACATCACCTTTCTCTTTCCAGAGTCTGGAGTCCTCAAGTACTCTATCTCTCCATGTCATCAACTCTGTGTCCATCTCTGGTGTCGCTGCTTTCTGGATAAGGTCTTACATTCTGCTCATGCTCTTCTCCTTTGATGGTTCTAGGGTCCTCGCTTGCTGGACTATAAGATTAACTACACCCTCCTTTTGTTACAAAACTTCTACCTTTACAGTTGTGACAATCATAATTAATCATGATAACAGTTACTCACTTTTGAATCATAAGAATCTTATCCCCATCTCCTTTCACCAAAACCATCTAGACAAGATGAAAACAATTCAGTGGGACACTACCTTACCCCACACTCTGAAAATAAACTTTCTCTTGAAAACTTGTAAGCCAGTCACTTTGTGCCTTTATTGTCCCCTTCCTCCCATTTTAGGTAGCGAATGTCTAACTTGCCTCTGCCTATCAACCCTTTATACAGAGGGGATAGGATTGATACTTGATGTAAAGACTCCTTCCCTCTCAGTTGGAATTTTGCGCTACTACATCCATAAGTATAGGGCAAGTTCCTCAGATTGTAGCAATTTATACTTTTTTCTTTATCATTTTTTTTTCATCTTCCTCTAGTTGAATTCTGATCATCAAGCCATCAAAGCTAAGTCAAATGGGTACTATCTATAAATCTGGGCATTCTTGTAAGTCTCCCCTCACTTCATAACAGCTGGATGCTTCACTCTCAGCTCTAGCCTTCCATGGCTATGTCCTTGTCTATGGGCTCAGGAGTTCCTAGGTCTCACTATAGTTAAGACCAACCAGTTCTTCTTTTCTCTTTCTCATCTCCAGGTCAATGGGAGTCTATGGAATATGGTTGAATTGAGCCCATATCTTTATTGCTGCCTTTCACCCCTTTTCACTCACCAGTAGACCAACATGGTTGCCAGCCAGCTTACATGCCTGCTTTTGTGTTCGCTTTATAGGAGGGGGGTTTGTCCTGAAGGGACTTGATTGCTTGCCTTGATGACTCTCCAGAGAACAACTTGCTTGTTCTTATAGTAGCCAATCAGACTGCCATTTTGTTTTTGATTTTTCCTGCTGATTTTTCTTTCAAGAAGTATCTCCTCTTCCTCTAGCTGCTCCGGGTTGGTCTGCTTATCATTTAAATTGGGAATGCCCCATGTCAGAAGGTTCTGGATGGGGTTGGTTAATTTGCTTAAAAAAAAAAATAAAAACTTTTTTCCAGAGGCCTTACTCAAAATTCAATTTTGGTTTGATAGTAAAGTATCAATGAGTCATTTATATTTCATATTTGCAAATGAGTTCATATTATTTATTTATCTGTACAAAAGAAACATTCTAGAAAGAGGTAATAAAATGATAGATGGTCACTAGAATTAAATGCATTTAGAAATTTTACATATGGCAAAACATGTAGTAATTAAACATATAAAGGAAATAAATAACCTATACTCATCAGTTAAAATATTCTTTATTGATTTAAAATATTATTCCAGTGTCATTTATACTCATCTGAGTCACTTTTCCAGATTCCAAAAAAAAAAGCCACAGAATTATGTAAAGGACAAGAACCTTTCGTTTTTCTTTTTAATTTATAAATCAGGTTCAAAAAGTCAAGAAAATGTAAAAAGAAGAAAAATCAATTACATCTTATTTTACTTATTTTTTTTTATAACATAAAAGAAGTAAAGTTTCTTCCCATGACATATAGAATATGAACTAGATATTTCAGGTAACTTCTTACATACATCTCAAATCCCCAAATAATGATTCTCCACAGTACAGGATGGGAGATGGGTTTCTAGTGTTTCTTTCCTTCAAAGTATCTCACACATGTTGAGTAATAAATGTTTGCTGAGAAATATCTGTTAATATTATAGGCTTTTGAGACACTCCAGTTCCATAACTACTTTCAATGAAAATCGTGACTTTCACACTCGGTGCTAAATCCTTAGCTGTGTATGAAATAATAGAAAAACTAGAATGGCAGCAGGAAAACGGGTTTTGTCTGTAGTCTGTTACTATTAACCAGAAATTGTCATGTGACACTACAGGATAATGCATTAGACCTCAAGAATGGCAGTTCAAATCCACCAACCAATCCTCAGAAACCCAATACAGGTTCATTATGAGTCATAACCAACTAGACGGCACTTAACAATAACAAATTGATTATTAATACTAAATATATGATGTTAGCTGTCTAAAATTCACTTTTCTTACTTATAAAATAGTAAGACTGGGTGAGAAGTAATCTTTCAGGTAACATTTTCTGCAAGGAAAATTGGTTCTTAAGAACCCTACTCAAAATCAGGGTAGTTTCATAGTACAACACTGTCAAAAGTAATAGTTAGGTATTGATATTATTAGTACCTCAAGTGATATTAAGTACCATTTAAATTAAACAAAAGTCTCAAGACTTTCACATTATTTTAACATTCTATATGGCTTAGTTTAATTTGAAAAGAAAAAAACAAAACTATGTTAACAATTAAAACTAAAAATCTATAAATATAAAGAGTCCTGGTGTGGCATTGTAGGTTAATGCGCTGTACTGCAAAGTCGGTTTCAACAGCAAGGTCGGCAGTTTAAGCTCATTAGCTGCTCCTTGAAAACCCTATACAGGTTGCTATGGGTCAGAACTGACTGGAGGACACTTAAAAGCAACAACAACACAAACATAAATGTCATTAGTTTGGAATTGTATTCATTCCAATTTAGTTCATGTGACACTGTAAGATAAGCAATGGACTAAAAACAGCAAGTCCAGCTGTTCAAACCCACCAGCTTCTCCTTGAAAACCCTACACAGAGCTGTTCTACTAAAGCAGAGTTAAAGGCACTTTGATGTTACTCAACAGCTCTTCATTAGAAATCACAGATAATCAAGTTAAAAATCATAAAATGAATTTCTAAGCATCTGAGATCCAATCAAATAAAAATTCATCTTATTTGCTTGATTTATGGGACTTTGGGCTAATGCACTGGACTACAAAGTCAGTTTGAACTACAAGCTTGCTGGTTCAAGGTCACTAGCTGCTCCTTCAAAACCTTAGGCAGGGTCCAATTCAATGGCACTTAGCAACAACAATAACTGCCTAATAGATTTCCTTTCCTTAGTTTAACATCTATTTTAGCATTGTAAGGTATTTGTTGTTGATGTCTTTAAGTGCCATGGAGTTAATTCAGACTCATAGTGAACCTCTGTTGGGTTTCAGAGGAACCGCTGGTGAGTTTGAACTGCCAGTTTTTGGTTCAAACTGACCTTGTGGTCTTGTACTTATCCTACAGCGCCACACCAGGACTCCATTACAAGGTATGTTTTGTTTGTTTGTTAAGTGCCGTCGAGTCGGTTCCGACCCATAGCGACCCTGTACAGGGTTTCCAAGGGTGTAAATCCTTACGGGAGTAGAAAGCCTCATCTTTCTCCCGCGGAGCGGCTGGTAGTTTCGAACCGCTGACCTTAAGGTTCGCAGCCCGATTCGTAACCACTACGCTACCAGAGCTCCTCTAAACTAAATCTATGAACAATACTTTCTTTCATTGGTATTTTGACTTTTTGTTATTCTTGCTGTAAACTGTGGTTGAGTCAATTCTAACTCATAGTGACCCTGTATAAGAATTCTGTGGAGCTACTGGTGGATTGGAACTGCTGGCCTTTCAGTTCAAATCAACCTTGTGGTTCAATGCATTATCCTTTAGTGCCAAATATGGAAAAATAATTCCTATACTTTTATAAGCTATGGCTTTATTTAACTGAGAAGAGAGATTCAAGTTTCAGAATACTGATAATTAACAAGCCAAATGCATGCTTTTTCCTAGAATTCTATTCCTAAATCAGTTTTAGAATATTCTATTATAAAACATATGTTGTTGTTGTTGTTGTGAAGTGCCGTCGAGTCGGTTCCGACCCATAGCGACCCTGTACAGGGTTTCCAAGGGTGTAAATCTTTACGGGAGTAGAAAGCCTTATCTTTCTCCCGCGGAGCGGCTGGTAGTTTCGAACTGCTGACCTTAAGGTTCGCAGCCCGATTCGTAACCACTACGCTACCAGAGCTCCTCTATAAAACATATATGCATAGTTAAAATTTTACCTTTTTTTTTTAACAATAACTTTTTACCTTTTTAAAATTAATTAATGTATTTCATAGCAGGAAAGTAATTTATGGTCAAAATCTAATAGCTTTAATTAAAAAACAGCTAGGATATGTTTATTGTTGTAGTTGAGTGTCATCTTGTGAGTTCCAACCCATAGCAACACTGTATTGGGTTTCTGAGGAGTGGCTGGTGAGCTTGAACTGCTGACATTGTGGTTCAAACCAGCTTTGCAACCCAGTATATTAACCCACAGTACTACATCAGGACTCCTACAGGACTCCTTCTAAGTAACATTGTTGGTATTGTTAAGTGCCGTTGTGTTGATTCCTACCCATAGCGATCCTGTATAGGGTTTCAAGGAGCAGCTGGTGATCTTGAATCACCAACCTAGCAGTTCAAATGATTTTGAAGTCTGACATATTAGCCCATAGCGCCACACCAGAACTCCATTCTAGGCAACATTACTACTATAAAATTTGCAAGACTGCCATTGGAGGGGAGGGGGCGGGGATCATCTTGTAACCTGTATTAATAAAAGTTTGCCAAGAATCAGCAGGACTCTGAGTAAAACCCTTGTTGTCAGGTGTCACTGAGTCAACAACAACTCACAGCAACCCCATGCAAACAGAATGAAACATTGCTCATTCTTGTGATGTCCTCACAAGTATTATGTTTGAGCACAGTGTTGCATCTACTGTGTCAATCCATCACCTTGGGGTCTTCATGTTTTTTACTGACCCTCTCCTTTACCAAGCAACTTTAATATTCCCCCCCTTTTTTTTATGATGTTGCCTGTGTGGCACTGTGGGTTAATGCTCTGGACTGCAAGGTCAGTTTGAACACAAAGTCAGCAGTTCAAGCTTACCAGCCACTCTTCAGACACCCTATACAGGGTCGCTATGAGTTGGAGCCAACGCGATGGCACTTAACAACCACAACAACATCTGTCCAGTTGGAGGATACGAATGTGAGGCACAAGGTTGGTGGTTTGATCTCACCAACTGCTCAGTGGGAGAAAGATGAGGCTTTCTGTTCCTGCACGGATTTATAGCCTTAGAAATCCTATACTCAGTAGTATGAGTTGGAACTGAGTTAACCGCAATTAACAACAGCAACATTTGGTCCAGCTGTGAGGATTTTTGTTTTTTTTATATGGAGTTGTAAATCATACTAGTGTCTGTATTATTTGATCTTCATCAGTAAATGTTTAAAGTGTTCTTCACGTTCTGCAAGCAAAGCTGTGTCATCTTCATTTTGCAGGTTGAGAATGAGCTTACCCTTTTCTTGATAATGTATTCTAATTCCATAGTCTAATTTCTCAAATTATTTGCTGAGTATACACATTAACTAAGTGTGGAGAAAGGATACAACCTTGATGCACACATGTGCTGATTCTAAATTATACATTATCCCCTTGTT
Source organism: Chrysochloris asiatica (assembly GCF_000296735.1). Taxonomy (NCBI): domain Eukaryota; kingdom Metazoa; phylum Chordata; class Mammalia; order Afrosoricida; family Chrysochloridae; genus Chrysochloris; species Chrysochloris asiatica. Next base: position 434,874 of record NW_006408661.1, read on the forward strand.
CGGTTGGTCTGCCTCTAAATTTATGTGCAGGTTCTGCATAAGCACAGTTTAAGTATTCTGGAATTCCCATTTTCTGCAATGTTATTAATAGTTTTCATAATCAACACAGTCAAATGTCTTTGCATAGTAAATAAAACACAAGTAAATATCTTTCTGATATTCCCAAAGAACTGAAAATTTGTTCCCATAAGCTTCCATCCAAGAAAATCACATGGGAAACATCTATAATATAACATAACCTACAATATAAGGCAACTATGAGTTGGAAAAGATTCTATGGTATTAAAACCAACATTGATTACAAATGAACACTTTGGTAATATCATTTTGTTTGTTTTCAAAACATTGTTGTTGTTGTTTTAGAATATTCCAATACAGAAAAAAGCAATGTGAAGATGAAGAAGTGATCAGTTTAACACCTTTCCATGGCTATTTTTAGTTTGGTGTTATTGTGATTGAACACATTCATAATCAGTTACTAAAAGTTTTCAACCTGAAAGAAATTTACTTTTAATTTATCACATCATTTTCTTCTCACTATCCATCACTTTCCTATTGCAGTACTTGAAAAGGTTGAGCATTTGCCTTTTCTTCTGAGTTGAATAAAGATTGATGCTACAATGTCAGGTAAGAAGTTGAAAAAGAAAGCTGTGAATATTATCAGAAACAGCTGCTCTGAGAGAAGAGAGAGAGAGAGAGAGAGAGAGAGAGAGAGAGAGAGAGAGAGAATACCATGACAACTAAAGTGAATAAAAAAATCTATTTAAAAAAAAAAAAAAACAGACTGTCAAGCTCACCACATGCATAGCATTAGATTAACTTTAATTGCATTGCTTTCTTGTATAATATTGAGTTGCATCTGTGTTTGTGGAGTGAGAGATGTCAGATTATTGAAAATGCTGCTTAAGTGAAAGGAAAGGAAGGGGACCTTATTTACAAAAAAATCACAGGCAGGTAAGACAGTCAATTTCCACATGCAAGGAATTTCAGCTTCAGTTATTTCATAATGTTTCATACTCACTATCTCCAATTGCACATCCCACAAGAGAATATTTACTTGGAATATTTTATGCCTATTGGTATGTCTTTAGGGGATTTTAAAATTTATAATCAGAGAAGGTTTACATCTGTGTGTGTGAAAATCCATAGAGTATTTCTCAACCTAAATCATAATGGATAAACTTATGCATTGCTGAAATTGGCTGATATCTGGGATTCTCTAGATGACAGAGATCATGATTGAACAGGGTCTGTATCTTATCTGTGTCAGAAAAGTATAACTGAAGTTGCAATTATAGGGTAGAATTTTATTCCAAAGCAAACATTCAATACCAAAAGTCCCAAAATATCAGCATTAGATAGATGAAGAAACAATGGAAGGATAACACCAAGTTCAATTCACATTAATCCATATATCATTAGTTACTCTTAGCAGAACTGTCTCCATACTAGAAATCTCTTTCATGAAAAGGAACCTCCTTTAAGAAACTTCACTATATCTTTTGCAATCTGCTCCTAAAAAAACACAAGGCACATGCATTTTTCTTTGAGTGCAACTAAAGGAAAACAAAAGGCTTATCCTTTCCAAATTGCACCAGGATACTTCTTGTGAAACTAAGGTAGCAGATTAACTATGCCTGATAGGATCTTTCCTAATGTTCTCTTAAAATATTCATGAATCCAAATATATAAATAAAAAATGAGAAATGCTTGAAAAACAAAACAAACAAACAATCAAAATAACACCAAGTGATTTTATAAAAGGGGATAGGATGACAATACACACTAAATGCACCAGCAGTAGAGATGATTCTAACTCTTCATGAACCCATGTGTACAGAGTAGAATTACTCCATAAAGTTTTCAAGACTTTCACATTATATAAAAGGCACTTTTTTCAAACTACCTCTAGGTGGATTTGAACTTCTGGGTTGGTATCAACCTTTCATTTAATTGTCAAATGTTTAATTGTGTTTGCACCATGCAGAGACTCCCCACATAATCTGCTAATGGAAAAAAAAATACAAACCCAATAGTCAAGTTCTAGATCTTTAATTCAAGAGCATCACTAAAAATGACTGATCAATTTTAAAAAGGTATGTGTCCCTCCAATTCTTGCAATTTGTCTCCTGAACCAACCAGACTTAGAACCATTCCTCATTTCCCTTCTTCTCATCAACACTTCTCTTCCTCCAGCTATTTAGAAACTACAACATAATTTGAAGACTGCAAAGGTTTATCATTCTGAATCCATGGATCAAAATTAACTGCTTAGTATTCTTTTGGGTGATGGCATGGAGAGATTGAGAAGCTGAAGACTCGAGATTCATGGACAGAGGAAGGCTGTGTGCTGGAAGCCAGGAGAATGACTTCCAGAATGTGCCCCTTGGTTGTTTAAATGATTATATATCCCTGCATGGTTTTTGTTCTCAGTTTCTTTGTACATAAAGGGAAAAAAAGATAAAAGAAACAATCTATGAGGGTTTTGAGGGAGGAGAAAATTATATATATGTTAGGGGGTAGACACACGTTGATATGGGTGATGGGACAGGCAATATACAACCTAAGGAATGTGGTAGAGGAAAATGAAGGTAGTGAGAGACACAGGGAGGAACGCAGTGGTTAAAGTGAATAGAGATAAATATTAAATGTTGGTGCAAGGAAGGAATTGCAACAATATAATGAAGCAAAATACATGATTTGTTGAATGTAAAACTGATGATCTGCTCTGTAAACCTTCACTCAATTCACAATAAAAAGTTAAAAAAAAAAATGAATCACTTGAAAAATGAAATTTAAAGTCCATCATTAAAATATAAATATTTTCATACTGGTAGATTTAATAGACATAAAATTACTGTCAGATTTCAATGATTTTTTTTAAAGATTGACTCTAGAATAATTTACCTATCACTCTGTGAACTTGTAGAATGCACATCATGGACTAGTACTAACTTGTGAACCACATTTTGAGCAGCACTGAGTTTGATAATTTGACACTCAGAATATAAGAAGTGTTCTTTTCAGTCTAGCTCTTTAAATGAAGTGATTGCTTGCAAGAATATTCAGGCTTAGAAAGAAATGTCTAAAAATATGATTATATAAAGCTTGGAAGCCCATCTTCAGGCTATAACTGATTGGAATACCAAAAAGGGCTTCTAGAACTTGCCCAGTGAAATACGCCTCTTGCAGAGCCTTTGCAGTGTAAAAGACCTTAGATGAAATCTTGAGCCCCATCCGGAACCTTCTGAAGGGGGACATTACCACTAGAAAGGACAAGCAGGCCAACCTAGAACAGCTAGAGCAACAAAAGATACATCTTTATAGAAAGATCATTAGGAAAAACAAACAAACAAACAAAAAAACGGCAGTATAATTTTTGTTTTGCTTCAACAAGAGCAAGCAAGTTGCTCACTGGGGAGCCATCAAGGCAAGCAATCAAGTCCCTTCAGAACAAAACCCCTCCAAGATTGAAATTCAAAGGGAACACATGAGTAGGCATATAAGTTTGTTGGTCACCACACTGGTCTACTGGTGAGTGAAAGAAGGGAAAAGGCAACAATGAAGAAGAAATGGTCTGAGTTCAAACATGTTCCACAGGCTCCTGTTGACCTGGAGATGAGACAGAGAAGAGGAAGCGCTGGTTGGTCTGAAGCATGGTGAGACCTGGAGATTCCTTAGTCCATGGACAAGAACATAAACACGGAGGGCTAGAGCTGTGAATGAAGCATCCAGCTGATATGAAGTGAGGGGAGATGCTCAAGAATGCCCATACTTGCAGATAGTACCCATTTGACCTAGATTTGATGGCTTAGTAATCAAAACTCGACTGAGGATGATTAAAAAAAAAAAAAAAAAAACACAATTTTTGATAAAGGAAACAAGTATAAATTGCTACAATTTGATGAAATTGACCTACACTTGTGGATGAAGTAGCTCAAAATACCAACTGAGAGGGAAAGCATCTTTACATCAAGTATCAATCCTATCCCTTTTGTATATAGGGTAGATAGGGACAGGCAACTTAGACATTGACTACCTAAAATGAGGGGTTAATAAAGGCACGAAGTGACTGGCTTACAAATTTTCAAGAGGGAGTTTAGTTTAAGAGTGTGCAGGGGAAGATAGAGTACCCACTGAATAGTTTTCATCTTTTCTAGATGGGTCTGGTAAAAAGAGATGGGGATAAGATTCTTATGATTCAATAGTGAATAATTTTTATCATGACTAATTTCAATTGTCACAACTGTAAAGGCAGAAGTTTTGTAACAAAAATGGGAGAGTAATTAATCTTACATTCAGGAATAGAGGACTCTAGGACCATCAAGTGAGAAGAGCACAATCAGAATGTGGGACCCTATCCAGAGAAGCAGCCACACCAGAGATGGAGGCAGAGATGAGGACATGGAGAGAAGGAGCTGCTGAGGACTCTAGACTCATGGAAAGAGAGGAACTGAGTGCTGGTTACCAGGAGGCAGGCTTGCAGAATTTACCCTTTGGTTTTTTATATAATTACATATTCCTGAATGTTTTTTGTGACCATCACCCCACCAGAAAACCCCAGGGAATGGAAGCAAATACTGTTGAATGATGATGCATGGAGGAGATTGTAACCATTACAATGAAATGATGGTGTTAAGCTGATGTTCACCCATGTAAACTATCACTCCATTATATATATATATATATAAATTTTAAAAAAAGAACAAAAATGATAAGCACAGAGAGGAAGTGGGATATGTGATATTACAATGTGGGGATTGTAAGAAATGACATGAAACAAAATGTGTATGAATTGTAGAATGAATAACTGACTCACTCTGTAAACTTTCACCTGGAGCTAGGAAAGAAAATAAATGCTAAAAACTAATCTAAAAAAAAAGAATTTTCAGGTTGAATTAAGTATATCTTTCTTCCCTTGAGGCTTTGACCTGAGAGTTAAAAGGTGCTAGCTCCCAAATGGAAAGGAATGAAGGCTACACCACCATCAGATTATTAGTGAGTACTGAGACATAGTAGATTTCTTGTAGAACATAGAGGAAATACTAGAATAACAACAAAACAAGACAATACTTGAGTCTGTGAGAAAGTTAATATTTCTGCTTGTAATTTATGAGAAATATAATTTCATAAATCAACAAAAAATAGAAAAAAACATGTGATTTTAAAATCAAGAACAAATGGGCACAAAGAAAGAACACAAAGTAATGAAATCATAAATTGAAAGGCATTTGACTTAATAGTAAAATAATATAGTCGTTAGTTGAATTATAGTACATTGCAGTCAGAAAACAAAAACAAAAACAAAAGCTGTTGATAAAAACTTTATCAGCTGTGTTGATGACAAACAAGTGTCTTATTCTAGAAGCAATAATAAGGAGTTAAAAATGAGGGAAGAGGAAAGATATCCAGGCAAAGAAACACAGATCCAGTCAAAGAACTAAAAGTTTTCCTGAGGAAAAAATAAAAACAGACCCAAAGGATTAACAAAGGTTAAGGAAACTTTCAGAGTAGATAGTCAATAAGTATTGGATTAATGAGTGAATAATTGGCAACAGAAAGACAATTCTACCTGAGCCTTAGTTTAATCAAGTTCTTGCACCTATTCAGGTAGTTTCTATAAACTGTCTACATTTAATTAGAAACAAAGAACTTAAGTAGTATTTCAGTATTGCATAAAAATATTTCCAGTTTATGTCTGAATTAACTAGAGCCTTCTCAGAAAAATGGCCTAGGGACCTACTTCTGAAATATCAGCAAATGACACCCCTATTCAGAAAAGTTTTACTTTGCCATACCTAAGGCTGCCATGAATTAAAATTAACTCTAAGACACAAGCGGTACTATGGGTTAATGTGCTGGATTGCAAGGTCGCCAGTTCAAAATCACCAGTAATTCCTCAGAAACCCCATACAGGAGCACTATAGGTTGAGACCCTATCGATTGCACTTAACAACAACAAGAAGCAAAGAATGTCCACGTTTCTTCTTTAAGTCACTTTCTAAAAGAAATATGAATTTTTCTATACAGTGACCCATATATTTAATGCATACCCCATTTTCTCACTATAGTTAGGAAATCACATAGGAAAAAAAATGCAAACATATCTAATCTGACAAGGAATGACCCGGTGTAACATCTCAGGACAAAATGTCCATTGATGAGTCCCATTTTGGTTTGCTTTAACTTTTTATTACCTCCAGTAGCTACAGTTCATGGGTCACTGTCTAGAAAAATTCACATTTCTTAAAATTTTTTTTAAAGATCAAGGAATCTGACAAGGATATACCAAATGTTCCTTAACACGAGATGCACACATATGCAGAGCTCACTGGACCAAGGTGAATCAAAATGTAGCAATTCTTAGAAATGCAAGATCCTTTTAATGATAACACTGTGTTAAGAAAAAATAAATAAATAAAGATAGAAGGAAGGAACAAAGAAAGAAAGGAAGAGTTAAAGATTCATGGGTTGCTTTTATTTCTTTTTTGTTGTTGTTTTATTCATTTTTTTCATCTTTTTTTGTATTAAATGTTTTATTGTGAATTATGTGATAGTTTACATGGGAGAACATTAGCTTTACACTCATCCTATCGTATATTGTTTCATTGCCATAGTTACAATCCTCTCCATGCATCATCAACCAACCAAAGAGTATACCCCACAAGCCTGCCCCTCTGTCATCAGCACACAG
>NW_006408661.1:443686-444844 GCF_000296735.1 Chrysochloris asiatica
AAAAAAGGGAAGAGATTTTTAAAATGAATCAATAAAGATTCATGAAAATTGAAGGATTTGTTGCCTGACAGATGGAGCTAAGGGAAGATAGAAATGTATAAAATACATGAAAACAGATATTTTGTTATTAGTAATTTATTTGCAGATAATTGAGTTATGTTAAAATACAGAAAGTTTTTTAGTCTCCAGACAAATTTTGGGCAAATTTTCTGAAAAACAAAAGAAAACCCTTGTTAAATGTTAAAAAGCAAACACTTCACTTTGAAAACTAAGGTATGCCTGACCCAAAAAGTGATATTTTCAATTACCTCAAATACATGTAAAACCAGGACAATGAATAAGGAAAGCCAAAGAGTTGATAACTTTCAATTATGGTGTTGGAGAACAATATTGAATATATCATAGTCTGTCAGAAAAAAAGAATAAGTCTATCTAAGATATGCAGTCAGAATGTTCATCAGAAATGAGATAGTTTTAATGTGTTATCAGACCATGTCTCTAGGCAATGAAATGGGGGTATTGGTAAATGGGTACACTGAAAATGTTTTGACTTAATCTGAAGTAAAATAGAAGCTTAATAGCCATCTTAGAACAGTGGCTATAGCTAAAATTTAACTCCCTTCCTAACTATATCCCACGATTAATCACATCTTTTCATCCCACTTAATAGCCTCAGGCTGTCCTCCATGTCTGGGAGGCATGTCTGGGAGATTCCTGCTCCTCTGTCCTTCTGTATATCTATGTACAATATATGCTTTGCTCTTTGCTCTGAGCCCTGTCTCTGAATATTGGCTAGTTTGGTGGCAGATGACTAAGAATCCCTTTTGCAATAACAAGAGGATATAATGCTTCATAAATGGATGTTGTTGTTGTTGTTAAGTGCCGTCCAGTCGGTTCCGACCCATAGCGACACTGTACAGGGTTTACGAGGCTGTAATCTTTACGGGAGCAGAACACCTCATCTTTCTCCCGCGGAGTGGCTGGTAGTTTCAAACTGTTGGCCTTAAGGTTCGCAGCCCGATTCATAACCAAATAGATTGCCAGTTAAAAAAAAGGAAGACCCTCAACTGACAGTACAGTGGCTAAAAGTGGACCCAAGCATAGTAATGATTGTGAGGATGGAAGAGAACCAGGAAGTGTTTTATTCCATTGTATATA
>NW_006408661.1:446989-458417 GCF_000296735.1 Chrysochloris asiatica
GGTGGGGGAGGAATAGCCAGAAACATCACAATAGAAAACTTGTAAATCCATCTTCAGCCTATAACTGATTGGAATACCTTAAAGGGTGCTAGAAATTGTCCAGTGACAGAGACCTCCTGTGAAGTTTTACATGGCATAAAACCATAGGTGGAAACCAGAATCCCATCCAGAATTGTCTGAGGTGGGAAATTTCCACTGGAAAAACAAGTAGACCAGCCTTGACCAGATAGAAGAACAGATGATACTTCGTGAAGAAAGACCAGCAGGAAAAATCAGAAACAATAATGGGAATATGATTGATTACTACAAGAATAAGTAAGCTGTTCACCCAGGAGCCATTAAAGCAAGTGCTTGGGTTCCTTCAGAGCAAACTCCCTTCCAAGACTAAGACTCAAGGAGAATACACAAGCAGGCATGTGGTCTGGCTGGTGACCACATTGGTCACCGATAAAGGGAAGAGGGGGAAAAAACTGCAATGAAGTTGGGATCTAAATCCAATCACATTCAATAGACTCCTTTGAACCTGGGTGAAGACCTGGATGGCCAGCAGTTACAGCAAGACCCAGGGACTCCTGGGTCCAGAGGCAGTGACATGGACACAGAGGACTATAGTGGAGAGTGAAGCATCCGGATGATATGAAGTGAGGGGAGAGGCACAAGAACACCCATACTTGCAGATAGTATCCACTTGACCTGGCTTCAGTGGCTGGATGATCAGAACTCGACTAGAAGAAGAAAGAAGGAAGACAAAAAAGAGTAGCCCACTACAATGTGATGAACTTTACCTATACGTATGGATGTAATAGCTCAAAAAAGGAAACAAAGCTTTACAGCAAGGATCACTCCCACCCCCTCAGTACACAGAGTTGACAGGGATGAGCAACTTAGACACTGGCTATGCAAAATTGGGGTGGGGAGCTCTAAAGGCAAGAAGTTTCTGGCTTACAAGCTTTCAAGAGGGAGCCCAGTTCCAGATGGGCAGGGGTAGGTAGAACCTCCACTGAATGATTTCCAATCTGTTGGGACCGGGATGGTGAAAGGAAATAGGGATAGGACTGTTGTAAAATAGTGAATAATTACCAGGACTGACTGTGAGGGTCAAAAATGTAGAGGTAGATGTTTTTTTGACAAAAGGAAGGAAGTGATTGATTTTGCAGCCCAGGAGCAGAGGTCCCTGCGACCATCAAGTGAGAAGAGCTGCCAGCGTGACCCTACCCAGAGAGGCAGTGACACCAGGCATGGAGACATAGATGATGACATGGACAGGTGGAGTGGCTGGGGACACGGGACTCTGGGAGGGAGAGGGGCTGTGTGCTGACAGCCAGGGGGAGGGGGTGATATGGGACGTATCCTTTGGTTATTTGATGATGCATGGAGGGGATTTTAATCATTGCAATGAAACGAAATATGATAGTATGAATGTAAAACTGATATTCTCCCATGTAAACCCACATAATTCACAATAAAAACTTTAAAAAAAAGATGAGTTTTCAAGTTTGACTAATTTTAAAGGTGCTGATATAGGGTGAAGGCATGTCTCAACTTCACTCCATAGGAATCAGCCTTGAGTTGATCTTGAGTTTGGTGCTTTTTTCCCCTTGTGGAGTCAGAGGAAGTCAGACATGGATTTTGCAATTGGTATCAAGAGCGGGATTCATTGTAATGGTTCTGGACTCATGAAAGTATGAGGGTTTTTATAAAAGAAAGAACAAAAGGACAGGGGATAAAATACTTAAGGGAGGAGAGAGCCTTGGGTGTTACCTGTAGCCAATGAAAGGATGCTTTAAAAAGATAGCTGATGTGTGGTCAGAGCTTACTAGAATCCACCCTGCCAGAGGTCCAAGGCCATATGCATATGAAAAGTTTAGTCCAAGGAGAAGGAAAGATGGAACTTGTGAGTTTTTAAAAAGTTTATGTATTTGACCCCTTATGGATGTTGGTTTCTCCTACCTACTATTACAAAATGGAGTCCTGATGTGGCTGATGTCTGGTGTGCTGGACTTAAAGTCTAAACCAGGAGGCCTGTGGATCAAGCTCCCCAGCTGCTCCTTGGAAACCCTATACAAGGCTGCTATGGGTCGGAACCTTACTTCCTCCTTCAGTACCATTGGCTCTTGATCATATGCTACCTCTTGAAATGGTTCAACATCAACCACTTCCTTCTGGTACAGTGATTCTGTGTGTATTCCTTCCATCTTCTTTTGATTCTTTCTGCATCAATCAATAATTTGCCCAGAGAATCCTTCAATAATGCAAGTTGAAGCTTGAATTTTTTCTTCAGCTCCCCCAGCTTGAGAAATGCTGACTATGTTCTTCCCTTTTGGTTTCCTGATTCCATATATTTGCACATTTTTTTTTAAAGATTTGACTTTATCTTCTTGAGCTGACCTTTGAAAAGTTCTGTTCAGCTCTTGTAACTCCTCATTTCTTCCATTTGCTTTAGCATCTCTATGCTAGAGAGCAAGTTTCAGTGTCTCTTCTGACATCCATTTTGATCTTTTCCTTCTTTCTTATCTTCTTAATGTCTTTCTGCTTTCTTCACGTATGATGTTCTTGATGTCATCCCACAAGTCTTTTGGTCTTCAGTCTTTAGTGTTTAATGTATCAAATCATTAATAATTGGAATGTGGAATGTTGAATTATTGAAAGTATGAATCTAGGAAAATTATAAATTTTCAAAAATGAAATGGAACACATGAACATTGATAACTTAGGCATTAGTGAGCTGAAATGGACTGGTATTGGACATTTCGAATCTGCCAACCACATGGTTTACAATGCTAGGAGTGACAAATTGAAGAGGAATGGTGTTTCATTCAAGGTCAAATAGAACATATCCAGATCAGTCATGAGTACAATGCTGTCTGTAATAGGATAATATCCATGCACCTGGTGTGGCACTGTGGGTTAATGCCCCAGACTGCAAAGCCATTTGAACTGCAACATCAGTGGTTCAAGCTGCCCAGTAGCTCCTCGGAAACCCTATACAGGGTTGCTGTGGGTCAGAACTGACTCAAAGGTACTTACAACAACAACAACAACAGGAAATACCAGCTAATACCACTATTATTCAAATTTACACACCAACCACTAGAGCCAGTGAGGATGAAATAGAAGAATTCTACGAACTTCCTCAATCTGAAATTGATCAAATATGCAATCAAGATGTATTGATCATTACTAGTGATTGGAATGCAGAGGTTGGGAGCAAAGATAAAGCCTCAATACTTGGCAAATATGGCCTTGTTGATAGAAATGATTCTGGATATCACATGATAGAATTCTGCAAAATCAATGATATGCTCATTTCAAATACCTTCTTTAGACAGCCATAAGAGATGAGTATACACATGGACCTCACCATATGGAATACATAGAAATCAAATTGACTGCATCTGTGGAAAGAGATGGTGGAAAAGCTCCATATCATCAGTCAAAAGAAGGCCAGGGGCAGATTGTGGAACAGATCATCAATTGTTCATATGCAAATTAAAACTAAAGCTGAAGAAAATCAAAACCAGTTCATGAGAGCCAAAATATGACCTCAAATATATCCCTCATCAGCATTGTAGAGGTGGAGATTTATAACATAGTAGAAAGTTATTTCAGATACCAAAATGGAGGATAATTGTATAATACTGAGAATCATGGTTTAGCCAAGTTGAATCATATTTTGGAGGGATGCAATTCAATTTTTTTTCCAATATTATCCAATCATATGAGAAATAATTTAAAGTTTGAGCTATGTCTAATTAGGCATCTTACACACAGACTTAAAAAATAGATTATAATGTGATACATAGAGACAACAGGATTAGATTCAAAAGGGAAGAAATATATAAAATAAGAAGTCCCTAAATAGAAGTTATCTAAATAGAAGATATACATTTCCACATATACTGCATATAGTGCAAGTTTAACTATTTTACAACAAAGTAAATTTTATATTGTCATTTTCACTACCAGCTTGTAAGCTTATTAAACACACCATAAAACCCAGTCAATTAATTACTTGAACAAAATGATTTACAAATGAATATTTGACTAAAAAAATTGGATAAGAACATTTGTTTTTGACTCATCCAAACATCTGTAATCTTCCTATGGACAAGTGATCTCAATAATAATGTTTAATTAATTGGAATAGCTATTGTTGTTGTTAGGTGCTTTTGAATCAGTTCTGACACATAGCAACCTTGTGGACAACAGAATGAAATACTGCCCAATCCTCTGCCTTCCTCATAATTGCTACTACACATAAGTCCATTGTTGCTGTCACTGAGACAATCCATCTCATTGGAAGTTTACCTTTTTTTCACCTAGCATGATGTCCTTCTCCAGGGACTGTTACCTGTGGTAATATGTCTAAAGTCTGGTCATCTTGTCTTCTAAGTAACATTCTGGTTGTACTTCTTCCAACACAGATTTGTTTGTTCTTCTGGCAATCCATGGTAACTTTAATATTCTTCCCCAACACCATAGCTCAAATACATAAACTCTTCTATGGTCTTCCTTACACATTGTCCAAATTGTACATGATAATGAGGCTATTGAAAATATCATGGCTTGGTTTAGGTACACTTTTGTCCTCAAACTGGTATCTTTGTATTCCAACAGTTTATTTACATAACTAATTAAGTAGTCCTAGCATCACCAGGCACTCCTCAAAAATCCTATACAGATCATTCTGAGTCAGAACCAACTTGATGTCAGTTAACAACAAGAAGTGGCATAAAAAATTAACTGCTAACCACAAGGTTGGTAATTCAGTGAGAAAAACATGAGGCTGGAACTATATATAGGGTTTCTAGAAGTTGACATTATTGATTATGTAAAAGTTCATGTGGAACCTGTACAGAGATAAAGGGGCAGTCATTAGACCTGAAAAGGGGATGCTATCAACACTCATCTATCACTGTCATATTGCATGTTTCTGTGATTCTGGAAGTTATGCCACTGGTATTTGAAATACCAACAGAATCACTGACTGTGGACAAGTTTCAGCTTATCTTCCAGACTAAGACAGACTGCGAAGAAAGATAGACTACTTTCAAATATTTAGTCACCGAAAACCTTAGGAATAGCAGTGGAACAGTGTTAGAGGGCACCAGAATATTAAATACTGAAACATGATGAAGACTACTGAAATATAAAATGTATTAGCAAAGATGTCAGTTTGAGAACTAACGTGTATCTAACTCAAGCTATGATATTTTCAATCACCTCATATGCATGATAATATTGGACAATGAACTATGAAGAAAAAGCCAGGAACTAGAGGAGAGATCCCAAAGTTGCAAGAGTGAATAGAGAACCAGTTCAGAGACAGGCACTTAACTCTGGCAGTTCCAGGCATTCTTTGAAGCTAATTCTCAGTGATCATTTGTTATTGTTATTGGTGTTGGGTGCTTCTCCTTTATCACATGGGGTTCATTTCATAGCAGCCCATGTGGTAGAGTAGAGCTGCCTTATTGTGTTTTCTACACTTTATCGGAGCAGATTACCATGTGTTTCTCCGATGATGTCACTGTTTGGGTTTGAACTGTCAACATTCCTGTTAGTAGTGATACACTTAACCATGGACCGGCCAGTAGGATTCCTAGTAATAATTTATCCATCATTACTTCTATTTCAATTAGGAAGATCAGAAAATAATAAACACATTTGAATCATGGTGTTGGCAAGAATATTGAAAGTTTTATGGACTGCCAGAATAACAAACAAATCTGTCTTGGAAGTACAGCCAGAATGTTCCTTAGAACCAAGGATAGATAGCAAGACTTTGTTGCTTGTACTTTGGACATGTTGTCAGAAGAGACCAGTTCCTAGAGAAATACATCATATTTGGTAAAATGAAGGATCAGCAAGGTTGGCAGTTCAAACCCATCAGCAGCTCTGTGGAAACCCTATACATTCTGTGAGTTGAAATGTACTTAAGATACTTAACAAAAACAACTACAATCTTTACGTGGACAGTTCATCAGATCTTTGTTTCTCAGAGTGATTGGGTGGGTTCCAACAGCCAATCATTTGGTAAACAGCCAAGTACTTAACCTATACATAGTATAGGTTCAACAATATACTAAGTGCTGTATTATGAATAATACTGCCATGGTTCTACCTTTCATTAGTCTTATTAGGTAAGAAAGATAAAAGCCACTCAATAAGCCATTTCAAACAGTGTGATAGATACATGACACTTATTTCAGATAACTTCCTGTATTTATATGACTGAAAATTATTTTTAAAATAAATAAATAAATGTATGTAACATTACTGCTTTGAAGTATAACACATTATTCTCATAGTACAGATTATTTTATTTCAGCTATAAGCATTTAATAGAAAATAATTACTAGAAAGAATATAATGTTGTTGTTGTTGTTGTCAGGTGCCATCGAGTCGGAACCGACTCATAGCGACCCCATGCACAGCAGAACGAAACAATGTTCGATCCTGGGCCAACCTCACTACCGCTGCCACACCTGAGTCCATCAATGATGCCACCTGGCCGATCCATCTCGTTGGGGGTCTTCCTCTATTTCTCTGACCCTCCACCCTACCAAGCATGACATCCTTCTCCAGCGATTGTTTCCTCCAGACAATATGTCCAAAGTAGGAGAGACGAAGCTTAGCCATCCTGGCCTCCAAGAAGCACTCTGGCTGCACTTCTTCCAAAACAGATATATTGGTTCTTTTGGCAGTCCATGGTACAGATCTAGGTACAGATTTCTTAGAAGTACAATTAAGTGTTCTGGAATACTCATACTTCTCAATGTTGTCCATAGCTTGTCATGATCCACACAATCGAAAGCCTTTGCGTAGTCAATAAAGCACAGGTAAACATCCTTCTGATATTCTCTGCTTTCAGCCAAGATCCATCGGACATCAGCAATGATATCTCTCGTTCCACGGCCTCTTCTGAATCCAGCTTGAACCTCTGGAAGTTCTCTGTCAATGTATGATTGTAGCCGTTTCTGTATTACCTTTAGCAAAACTTTGCTCACTTGAGATATCAAAGAGATTGTCCGATGATTTCCGCATTCCGTTGGGTCACCTCTCTTTGGAATGGGCACAAACATTGATCTCTTCCAATCAGTCGGCCAGACAGTTGTCTTCCAAATTTCTTGGCAGAGATGAGTGAGTGCCTCCTGTGCTGCCTCACTTTCCTGAAAGATAGATATCTTGATCATATCAGGATTGATAGGATTATACCAGGATTGATAGGATTAGGAGAGAACATCTTGACTGTATCTTGATTATATCTTATATGTATCTTGATTATATCAGGATTGTATCAAGATTGACATCGAAATTTAAAGAGACAGTATAGACATAAAACCAAACAGCCACCACTCGTCTGTCTGTCGTGCTGTGGTGGTCTGAGTTGCTGTGATTCTGAGGGCTATGCCACCGGTGTTTTAAATAACCAGCAGGGTCACCCATGGTGGAAAGGTTTCAGATGAGCTACAAAACAAAGACAGACTAGGAAGAAAGAGTGACAAACTACTTCCGAATCGCTAGTCACTGAAAACTCTATGCATAGCGGAGAAAGAATATAATAGGGTAGATAAAATGAAATTGTAAGATAACTGTAAAGATTAAAGACTGTTGTTGTTGATAGGTGCCATCAAGTATGCACCAAATGCACAATGATGCTATGCACAACAGTACAAAACACTGCCCGGTCCTGTGCCAATCTCACAATCGTTGTTATGTTTTAGCCCATTGATGCGGCCACTGTGCCAATTCACTTCGTTGGGAATTTCCTCTTATTTGCTGACCCTCCACTTTATCGAGCATGATGTTCTTCTCCAGGGATGGGTCCTTCCTGATAACATGTGCTAAGTGTGAGAGATGAAGTCTGGCCATCCTGGCTTCTAAGGAGCATTCTGACTCTACTTCTTCCAATACATATTTGTTTGCTCATCTAGCAGTCGATGGCATTTTAAATATTCTTCTCCAGCACCATAACTCAAATGCATCACTTCTTTTATGGTCTTCTTTATTCATTCCATTGTCCAACTTCCACATGCACATAAGGCTATTGAAAATACCATGTCTTGGGTCAGGTATAACCTTAGTCTTAAAACACATCTTTGCTCCTGAACACTATAAAGAAGTCTTGTGCAGCAGGTTTGCCTAATGCAATACAGTGTTTGGTTACTTGATGGTTGATCTGAGAAAAGCAACATCTTTGACAACTTCAATCTTTTCTCCATTTATCTTGATGTCATTTATTGGTCCTGTGGTGAAGATTTTTGTTTTCTTTTCATTGAGGTGCAACCTATACTGAAGACTATGATCTTTGACCTTCATCAGTAAGTATGTCAAGTCCTCTTCACTTTCAGCAAGCAAAGTTGTGTGCATAATCTGGAATATCGCAGGCTGCCAATGAGTCATCCATCAATCCTGATACTACATTCTTCTTCATATAATGTGGTTTCTCAGATTATGTGATCAGCATATAGATTGAATAAATATGGTTAAAGAATACAATTCTGTTGCACACCTTTCCAGATTTTAAGCCATTCAGTGTCCCCTTGTTCTGTCAGAGCGACTGCCTCTTGGTCTATGTATATGTTCTTTACGAGCATAATCAAGTGTTTTGGAATACTCAATCTATGCAATTTTGTTCATAGATTGTCATGATCCACACAATTTAAAGCCTTTGCATAGTCACAAAGTACAGGTAAACATCTTTCTGGTATTCTCTGTTTTCAGCTAAGATCCATCTGACATCAGAAATAATATCCCACATACCACATCCTCATCTGAATCTGACTTGAACCCCAGCTGCAGTAAATTTTGAATTATC
This sequence comes from Chrysochloris asiatica, assembly GCF_000296735.1. Taxonomy (NCBI): domain Eukaryota; kingdom Metazoa; phylum Chordata; class Mammalia; order Afrosoricida; family Chrysochloridae; genus Chrysochloris; species Chrysochloris asiatica. Next base: position 455,808 of record NW_006408661.1, read on the forward strand.
TTTAGCAAAGTTTTACTTATATGTGATATTAATGATATTGTTTGATGATTTCTGCATTCCACTGAGTCACCTCTTTTTGGAATGGCCACAAATATGGATCTCTTCCAATCAGTTAGCCGGGCTGCTGTCTTTCAAATTTTTTGGCATAAATGAATGAGTGCCTCCATGCCAGGCAAATAGTAAGTGTTGACAAAATCTATGACCCAGCCAATCCAAACTCACTCTTTTCTCCTTCCAAGAATAAATCGTAATCAAACATTAAGTAAACACCTCTCTATATCAATAATAAATTGAAATAAATGTCTATAAGGCTAAGAATAGTCTATGAAGATCTGAGGAGTTAGCAATTCTTTGGTTTATTTGACACTTGGAGAACCTACTAATAGTTTCATTTTAGTTTTTTTTTCTGGTAAAACTCTCAAACAATGCAGAGAAGCACAGTACTAAGTGAATTAAATTTTATTAAATAATTTTTATTAAATAAATATAAATTTAAATAAATTAAAATTTTATTAATAATATATCGCCCTTATACACCCCATCTGTATTTACAAGGAAGATAAAAGTTTTTGCTGCTCTTTACTAAGCATTCAATACATAGATATACTGACAAAGCACTATTGCAGAACAAGTTAACTTTAAAAAAAAATGAGATTATATGTGTCAGTACACATAGTGAAACAAATTCCTCCATTGTTATTGAGATGGTGGTGGTGGATTCAATTCTGACTCATAGCAACTCTGGATCTCTGAGGCTGTAATCTTTGTAAGAGCAGAAAGCCTTATCTTTCTCCAATGGAACATCTGGTAATTTTGGACTACTGACCTTGAGGTTAACAGCCTGACTCACAACCACTATGCTACCAGAGTTTCTTCTTCCTTATTACACTGCTTCTCAAAGCTCATTTGAGACACAGCTCAAACTGGATAGAAACTTCAGACCCAGAATAGACCATTAGCTGAAAAGACAATGGGAAAACTTGGACCATTAAACATTTTGGAGTAAGTCAAGTAGTCTAGAGTTATATGAAGCTCCAAGAAACTCCAGAATGTTTTTAGCCTTTTACATCAAAGATCTTTGAGATTTGTTTTTAAAACAGTACTCTGAACTATGTGAGTTCACTTGTAACATCAGGAAAATGGCAGGCGAACACTAGTATGTGCAGACAGAAACTTACTACTTCCCATTACAGCCCAGTGGCGCCTGTTCTCACATTACTATGGTTAACCTTGAGTTAAAAAACACTGGGATAATAATGGCACAAACTTATTACAGTTCACTTAAAACTTTACAAGGGTTTGTTCTTTGTAAAGAATAGTGCATTAATATATAAAACAAGCATGTTGTTTAGTTTAACTACTTAGCCATGCGTATTTTCAGGGTCAGTATTCTAGGAAAATATATGCAACATCACTGTTTTCTTAATAAAGTGAGAGAATGAAAACCTTTATGGTTCACATGAATAAAGCTATATGACCTACATTCCATGTATTATAAACAATTATTGTGCTGTTGCCAGACAGTATGGGGTATATTACCAGAACTGCCATCATTAGGCATGCCTCCACATAGCTGTTAAACAATCCAGATGGTTGTTTTCAAATATATTTCCATGATGTCCTCTAGGAATTATATGTTATAATAATAGTCTTCTTCAAAGTTTTCCCAAGCACACTCAACAGAAGAAGGGGCTTCCTACTGTTCCGGGTGGACTATAACTGCACTAGCCATTACCCTTAACAGTCTGGAAAATGACACATGCAAAAGAATGCTCAGATCCACAATAGCAATTTTGTAGCCAAAAGGCAAAAACTGGCACAAAAAGTAATTTCTTAATACAAAACACTTTTTTTCTTTAATTCTACTTTATTTCTTTGTTCAAAATAACTTTGACATTCCAATGGGAATAGAAAGAGGAAATAAGTATATGATATGGTTTTTCATAAAAATGACTTTCTAATCAGATTTTATTGTTATTGATTTTATTGATCGCAACAGTTTTTCCATATTTTGAGTTATGCCCCACCAGCAAATGAAGATCCTGAAAGCTTGCTCCTTTGCTGTCATTATGGTATACTCCCATTATGGCATTTTGAGTTCCTTCAACCTAATGGGCTCATCTTTCCTCACTATATCTAACCATGTTCTGCTACTATTAATAAGGTTTTCCATGACTAGTCATTCAAAGTAGTCTGCCTCTAATTCCCTCTAGTATGTCTTAGTGTAGAAGCACCACTGAAATGTGTCTAGCATTGGTTATTCTTCTGGTATTTAAAACACCAGTGGTATAGAATACAGCACCTCAGTAATATGGAGACTACCATAGTATGACAAATTAACAGATGAGTCATGGATATTAAATATAATTTTTCTAATTATAACCATAGTGGCATCATTAGATAAGATTGCTCCAAATCATGGCCAAAACGATAAAACTGTGACATCTTGTTATTACTGCTACAAACCTACCTTTGCATTGCATTACAATTATTATATATATGGAATTCTGGTGTGGCACTGTTTGGGTTAATGCATCAGATTGCAAAGCTGTTTGAACTGCAAGGTCGGCAGTTCAAGTTAACTAGTCACTCCTTGGAAACCCTATACAA
>NW_006408661.1:458685-465010 GCF_000296735.1 Chrysochloris asiatica
TATATATATATATATGTTGTCGTTAAGTGCCATAGAATCAGTTCCGACCCATAGTGACCTTGTACAAGGTTTCCAGTTAGCGGCTGGTGAGCTTGAGACCACAGTGCCACACCAGGGGTGTGTGTAATATATATTTAATTCTATTTTAATTGCTACTTTTGTTAAAACTTTCACATCCCTTTTTTATTATAAACTAATTCAATTTTATACTTGTATACTTTTATTTCCATAGAATCTAAAGAGTGATGAGATGTGAATGACATCATGAACTAGAATAAATTAATTTTAACTGTGTTTTCATATTACTTATAAAGTACTTTATTGTTTTTGCATCTAAGCAAAAAACAAAAACAAAACACACCTTATAATTTGGTGAGGTTTTTTTTTTTTTTGTTTTTGTTTTTCTGTTTTTTTAATGTGATAAAACTTATATTTGCTATTCAGGACCTAGACACCTAGACAATGACTCAGGATTAAACCATGAAATTAGTATTATAATAGACCTCTAGAGATAGACAGGTCTTTTTTTCTTTTTCACTGAACAGACAAGGTTAAATAGTCCTTTCACTATACCCACTTTTTTTTTTTTCTCTCTCTCTTTTTAGCTCCATCTGGCTATCCAGTCAATGTTACTTGTATGTAAAAGTTGGACAAGGAATAAGGAAGACCATAGAAAAATCTTAGCATTTGACTTATGGTTTAGGTTAAGAGTATTGAAAGTATCGTGGACAGCCAGAAGATAAAACAATTCTGTCTTGGCAGAAGTATAGTCAGAATGCGCCTTAGAAGTGAGGCTAGTTAGACTTCATCTCACTGATTTTACACATGTTATCCGGTGGGCCCAGCCTCCAGAGAAGGACATTAGATTCATTATAGTAGATAATCAGTTACAAAGAAGAAGACCCTTAATTAGATGGATTGACACCATGACTTCAACAATGGGCTCAAACATAGCAAAAGAATGGCACAGGACTGGGCAGTGTTTTCTTCTGTTGTGCTTCTGGTTGCAGAACCAACTCAATGACACCTAACAAAAAACTATAAAGCTAGGAAATAAGAAAAGAAATACATTACTCCTATACTTAAAAACCAGTCTAATGATACAATGTAAAAATCACACTTCTGATAGTGACTTATGTCTGTTATTTTAAAAATAAAAATAGAATTAAAAGAAAATTAAACTTTGACTTGAATTTCATTTCAGGCACCAAATTAGAGCAGAATATACTGCACAGTAGTGTAATTACTTCTACCTTGAATAATATATATATATATGTTGTTGTGGTTATGTGCCGTGGAGTCAGTTCTTACTCATAGCAACCCTGTACAGGGTTTCCGAGGAGCTGATAGTTTCAAACTGCTGACCATGAGATTAGCAGCCCAATTCACAATCACTATGCTACCAGAGCTCCTTAATATATATATTTCTTGGCTTGTTGTTGAAAAATGCCCAGTGTAACATTTTAAATATAATAATTCATATAATGTACAACCTTAAAATATTGTCAAAATGTGCTATATATTGCCACAAAATTTTTTTTTGACATCAAGAATTGTAAAATTGTCTCCCTATCAGAGTAGGCTGCATCTTTTTGGAAGAATGTTACTTAAGAAAAATCACTAATTTTTATTTGATTAATCAGACATTGGAATGTAATATAATGGGTAATTGGGCAATCTGGCTTATAATTTAATTTGACGTTTGCATAATTCTTTATATTTGCTAAATATTATACAATGATTTTTCTTACTTTCATCAATATTGCCCTGAGAGGTGAATTAATTTGTCAGTTAACATATTACAAATGACCATAAAGAAGCAAAGTAAGATCAAGCAAGTCAGATGCAAAATCAAGATAAGAAATTCTTGCCCTTGCAGGCCTAAGCCATTACTTTTTGTCCCTTGAGGAATCTTAAGCTTTTCTGTTTGAAATGTTCCAAAGAGAATTAAGCTGTCAAATACACCATTCACAACCAAGGCCCCCACACTTTTCTAACCCAGGTGGTCCAATTATAGATTTAGCCTCTAGTAACTGAGGATATAAAATAATATGGTAAGTCATGCATGCCACAGTCTTAGCAATCCTTTATTTTAAAACAGTCTTCAAAGCTTAAAAATATCATTTTAGTTCTAACCCTTTCCCCTTATTCTTTTCTACTCTTACTAGAACAATAGTTCTACTGTGTAGGTCCTGCTTGCAATGCCCCAGGAAATGCTATAGTACTACCCCAATATTACAGAGAAGAAATAAAAACTAGGAGCATGGCATATAAATGTGGGTGAATAATAGAACCATTATTTGGTATTTGATTGAGAAACCAGATCAGAGGGCAGAATTCAGATACTTTAGTCCAAATGTTCCAAAATACTTTCTATTCATTTCATTTCTTGGCTTCAAACCACCATCTCCATCATCTCCACCCACTGCCTCTTGCTCACAATGAACACTTATACATAAACTCACCTTACAGAATGTGAGTGTTTTCTTGCAGATAACAGAGGGCTTAAAGGAGCATGTACCATTCTGGAGGGTCTGCCTGCACTAAAAATGCCAAATGTTCATTTACGTAGCCATTCTAGATGATCAATTGAGTTTTTCAGTTTTGAATGAATGCTGATGGAATGCAAATGTTTAAAGTTGTTGTTGTGGTTGTTGTTAAGTGCTCTCTAGTCAGTTCCAACTCATACTGAACTTATATAGACTTTCTGAGAAGCAGCTGGTGAGGTTGAACTATCAACCACACAGTTCAAAATGACTTTGCAGTCCAGTGCATTAACCTGCAGGGCCACACCAAAGTAAAGCATCTGAATTCTTAAAAAGTTTTGTTGGGCTAACATAATACTTTTAGGGATAAAATGTATTGCAAAGGACCTAGATACAGACTGGGTTAAATTCCAGCTCCACAAAATTAACTTTCGTCAATCTGAGGATGAGATTCCTTGGCAATTATAAGCATAATGCAGAACATGGAAAAAATATTAAAAGAGCAAATTCATGTTCCTAAATTTTGCTATTAATATTGCTGTTACATGATGAATGACATTTTATATTAAAAATTAAGTCTAGGGAGATTAAAGACAGAAGAGGAAAGGCTGGATGGCCCAAAGTATGGTGAGACCTGGGGACACCTGAGCCCATGGACAAGGACATAGCCACAGAGGACTAGAGCTGAGAGTGAAGCATCCAGCTGATATAAAGTGAGAGAAGATACACAAGAATGCTCAAACTTGTAGATAGCACCCATTCGACCTAGCTTCCATGGCTTGATGATCAGAGGTTGACTAGAGGAAAATTAAAAAAAAAAAATTTTATAAAGGAAACAAGTGTAGATTGCTATAATTTGATGAACTTGTCCTATACTTATAGCTCAAAATACCAACTGAGACAGAAGGATTTGTTGTTGTTGTTATGTGCTGTAGAGTCAGTTCCGAGACATAGTGACCTGTATAGGTTTTCTGAGGCTGTAAATCTTTACGGGAGCAGAAAGCCTCATCTGTTTCCGCAGAATAGCTGGTAGTTCCAAACTGCTGACCCTGAAGTTAGCAGCCCAATTCGTAACCACTATGCTACCAGAGCGGGACCGGCAACTTAGACATCGTTTACCTAAAATAGGGGAGCTATAAATGTAAGTTCGAAACTACCAGCTGCTCTGCGGGAGAAAGATGAGGCTTTCTACTCCCGTAAGGATTTACACCTTCGGAAACCCTGTACAGGGTCACTATGGGTCGGAACCGACTCGACGGCACTTAACAACATAAATATAAGTAGTGACTGGCTTACAAGTTTTCGAGAGAGAATTTAGTTTCAGAGTATGCAGGGGTAGGTAGAATCCCCACTGAATAGTTTTCATCTTTTCTAGACAGGTCTGGTGTAAAGAGATGGGGTAAGATTCTTATAACTCAATGTTGTTGTTGTTAAGTCCCGTCGAGTCGGTTTCGACCTATAGCGACCCTGAACAGGGTTTCCGAGGCTGTAAATCTTTACAGGAACAGATTGCCTCATCTTTCTCCCGCGGAACAGCTGGTAGTTTCGAACTGCGGACCTTGTGGTTCACAGCCCGATTCGTAACCACTACGCTACCAGAGCTCCTTTATTTAGTGAGTAATTATTGTCATGACTAATTGTGACTTTGTTACAACTGTAGAAGTTTTGTAACAAAAAGGGGGGAGTAGTTAATATTACATACAGTCCAGGAACAGAGGACCCTAGGACCATCAAGGGAGAAGAGCATGAGTTGAATGTGGGACCCTATCCAGAGAAGCAGTGACACCAGAAATGGAGGCAGAAATGAGAACATGGAGAAATAGAGCAGCTGAGGACTCTAGACTCATGTATGAGAAAGGCTGTGTACTTACAGTCAGGAGGCAGGCTTGCAGAATGTGCCCTTTTGTTGTTTAAATGATTATACATTCCTGAGAGTTCCCTCCAAAATACAAACAAACAAACAAAAAATCACAGAGACATAGAAGCAAAAGTTGTTGAATGATGAGGCACGAAGGAGATTGTAATCATTGCAATGAAATTACGTGGGTAAATCCGATGTTATCCCATGTAGACGATCATTCAATTCACAATGAAACCTTTAAAAAAAGGCCTATGGGAACAATAATAGATAATGCTATTAAAGAAATTTCCATTTATCCTCCTTAGAAGCAAATACTTCTCTTTTTCAATCCAAGAAATAGCTACAAAAAGAGTATATGTTTTATATGGTTGAGGTGCTACTAAGTATTGAGTAAGATATAACTTGATAGTTGGCAATATGAATGTGTGTTGGATGGTGGGGGTTGAATGGGGGTTTGGGTATGTGAGTTTATTCACTCTCTTAGAGTTAGCTCCAAGGAAATGCACTTTATTATTGAAGTTGTAACCTAATCCCCAAGTTAAAAGTCCAAAACAAAAACAAGAAAAAGTAGTGATAATAGATACAGGATAGCATTTTTTTTTTTAAATTGACATTTATTGGACTTTAAGTTTTTCTTCATGAAAATATTAATTATGAATATTATATGGAAACCAAACCCAAACAGCAACTCATCTGTCATAGTTATTTTACTGTAGTGGATTGTGTGTTGCTGTTATGAAGGAAGCTATGGCTCAGTAGGTATTCAAAATACAAGCATGGTTATCCATTGTGCACAGGTTTCAACAGAACTTTCAGTTAAGACAAACTAGGAAGAAGTGACAGACCACTTCTGAATTGTTAGTCACTGAAGACATTCTGAATAACAGTGAAACATTTTCTGATATAACGCCAAAAGTTGAACATCTCAGGAAGCAAGGCACTCAAAATATGAATGGGAAAGAGCTACTTACTGAAAGTAGAGATAACCTACATGATATGAACTGAGTAAAGTTTTTGAGATCTTCATTTGTTGGTAGGGCACATAAGAAAATGAAAAGAAACAGCTGCAAACATCCATTGATAATCATAATGTAGAATGTATAAAATATGAATTGAGGAAAATTAGAAATCTTCACAAAATCAAATGGGACACATAAAGATCAATAGCCTATGTATTGTTGCTGTTGTTTACATCAAGATGGTTCTGACCTATAGTGACCCTATGTACAACAGAATGAAACACCACTAGGTCTTGCACCTTCTTCACAATTGCTGCCATGACTGAGTCCATTGTTGCTGTCACTGTGACAATACATCTAGTTTGTGGTCTCTTTTTCTTTTTTGCTGTCCCTCCACTTTACCAAGCATGATGTCCTTCTCCAGGGACTGGTCCCTCCTGACTAATTGTAAAAGTATGAGAGACGAAGTCTGGCCACCCTGGCTTCAAAGGAGCACTCTGATTGTATTCTTTCAACACAGATTATTTGTTCTTCTGGCAGTCCATGGTGCCATTAATATTCTTTTCCAACACATTAACTCAAATACATAAATTATTCTATGATTATCTTTACTCATTGTCAAATTTTAACATGCATTTAAGACTGTTGAAAGTATCATGGCTTGGGTCATGTGCACTTTATTCCTGAAACTGACATCTTTGCTTTTCAAAAATTTAAAGAGGTCTTGTGCAGCAGATTTTTCAAATACAATAGATCATTTGATTTATTGACTGCCGCTTCCATGAGTGTTGATTGTGGATCCAAGCAAAATGAAGTCTTTGATAATTTCAATCCTTTCTCCATTTATCATGTTGTTATTTATTGGTCAAGTGGTGAGGATTTTTGTTTTCTTTACATTGAGGCAATGCAAAGAAAGCCTGCGGTCTTTGATCTTCATCATTAAGCATTTTAAGACCTTTTCAAATTCAGCAAGCAAGGTTGTATCATCTACATATTGCAGGTTGTTAATGAGTCTTCCT
>NW_006408661.1:466665-467394 GCF_000296735.1 Chrysochloris asiatica
GAAGGAATACATAGAATCTATGTACCAAAAAGAACTGGTCAATATCTAATCATTTCAAGATGTATCACATAATCAAAGACTAATGGTATTAAGGAAGAAATCCAAGCTGCACTGAAGGCATTGGAGAAAAACAAGTCTCCAGGAACTGATGAAATAAAAATGGAAAAATTTCAAAAAAATTAAAGAAGTGCTGGAGGCCGTCAGTTGTGTTGGCCAAGAAATTAGGATGACAAGTTATATGGCCACTTGATTAGAAAACATTTAGGCCAATTCCAAAGAAATGTGACCCCATGCAGAAATCATTGAGCAGTATTATTTATATCACATTCAAGTAAAATTTTGTGGAAGATAATTTTTTAAATGGTTGCTTTAGAACATTGACAGTAAAATGCCAGAAATTAAAGCCTATTCAAGAAGTGGACATCAAACAAGGAGCATCTTTGCTGATATCAGATGGAGCTTGGCTGAAAACATAGTAACAGAAAGATGTTTACTGATTCTTTATTGATTGAGGAAAAGCATTCAGCTTTGTGGATTCATGAGAAGCTACAGACAACTTTGCAAAAATGGGTAATCTAGAACATTTAATTTTGCTAATGAGGAACCTGTACATAGACTGTGATGGAGTTGTGTGAAGAGAATGAGAGGATAATGAATATTTTAAAATCAGGAAAGGTGTGTGCCAGGATTGTTTCCTCCAAACACACTTATTCAAACTGTATGCTGAAC
>NW_006408661.1:471292-472194 GCF_000296735.1 Chrysochloris asiatica
TCCATTTCACTTTTGATAACTTCTAATTTTCCCAGATTCATACTTCATACATTCCATCTTTGATTTTCAGTAAATGTTTACAGCTGTTTCTCTTCATTTCGAGTTGTACCCCATCAGCAAATGAAGGTCCTGTATGCTTTTCTCCCATTGGCTTTACTCCATTTGCGTTATCACGGTCAACTCTATTTTGAGGAAGCAGCCCTTCCTCAGTCGCATTTTGAGTGCCTTCCAACCTAAAAAGCTCATTTTCTGGCACTGTATCTGACAGTGTTTCTCTGCTATTTATAAGGGTTTTAGTGACTAAATATTCAGAAGAAGTCTGTCAGTCTTTCTTCCTAGTCTGTCTTCATCTGGAAGCTCATCTGAAACCTGTCCACCATAGGTAACTCTAGTGGTATTTAAAATACCGGTGCCATAGCCCTCAGAATCACAGCAACTCACAAGCCTCCACAGTATGACAAACTGACAGATGAGTGGTGGGCGTTTTGTTTTAAGTGGAAACTGCCACCTTAAATTTTGAGGAGATACGTGCACATGCGTAGTAGAACCTTCCATGGGTGGGGGTGGTTTGTCCATTCACTCAGGCATCCCCTCTGGTCTCCAAAATGATGTTGCACAGACATCAAGAGACCAATGAACAGATACCAATAAAAAGAATGTCCACACCTATATATCCATGGTTCTGTCTGGCATCCCTGGCTGTTCTGATCTTTCCCCTGCTTCGACCCTCCCAAGATTGCGGTTCTGGGAGCAGCTGAGTATCTTGAATTAGAAAACAATGGATTTCTTGATTCTGCTACAAATTCCTGAGCTGTAAGACATCCAAGCTTCTAAATGTTCCTTTTATATGTGGTTTAGAGTTCTAGCACCATCCCTGAGCCTGCTTGGTCCTGTATTATGTG
>NW_006408661.1:473269-479874 GCF_000296735.1 Chrysochloris asiatica
ATCCAAAAAATAAATAAATAAATAAAAATTAAAAAAGCTAAAGAGGCTAGAGAGAAACACTGTTAACTGATGATATATGGAGGGGATAATAATCAAGTAATGAAACAAGCTATATGAATGGTTGAATATGAAGCTGATGATGTGCCCTGTAAACTTTCACTCAATCCAAAATAAAAACATTTAATTAAAAAAAAAATATCCATGCATATGTGTTGTACTGCAAGGTCAGTCTGAAACGGAAGATAAGTGGTTCCAGCTTACAAGTTGTTCTTCAGAAAACCTATACAGGGTCACTATGAGTCAGAAAGGTAAAATTGGCAGCTATTTAAGCATCGTTTTGAATTATTTGGCCAGAAAGTTTATATTGCTAAGATTCAATCATGGCCAATGAAATCAAAACAAAACACACCCAAATTTGTAAAAAATAGATGAGCAAGAAAAATTACTTGACAACATCCTGCTCAAAACTTAATTTTCCACTCAGAAAACAATGGCAGAATTAGTGTTGTATAGCACCCAAATATCTTGAAAAGCAGTATCAGAAAAAAATGGTGTCCTGCTCAAAGATGGCTACCAGTCACACTCCTTTTAATGTGTTGCTATCCACATTCCCAGCAGTAATCTAATCTCCCTTATAAGACATTTGAAAGGACTCACTAGACTTCTTCTGACTCTCCCAGTTCAGGGGTTCAAACCATAATTTTTTTCTGTTCTTATTGTCATTCTACTTCATGCAAATTTTAGAAATTTATCCCAATTTATCTTTTTCAGCTTTGACTGAACTAGTTTGAACTGAGTCAAAACTCTGGCAAAACTGACTGTGTGATTTAAAGAAAATAACTGAAAACCCCAAAACAGATCAACACAAATACAGTCAACTGATTTTTTGAAAAATGAGAAAAGATAGCCTTGAACAAATATTTTCAGACAACTAGAATTTACATGCAGAAAATAAATCTAGAAAAGACTTAAAAGCTTTATAAATTTAACAGAAAATTGATTATAGGTCTAAATATTAAATACCAAATCATACAACTTCTGGACTTAGCAATGCCTTTTTAGAAACAAAACTAAAAGTATAATTCACAAAAGAAAGAAAGAAAAAAAAAAGATAAGTGGGGTTTCAACAAAATACAATACTGACTTTTGCTCTGAAATTGTTAAAAGAATGAAAAGATAAGTCAATCACAAACTGAGAAAATTTGCAAAACAATGATATTTAAAAACTCTTAAAAATCAACAGAAATAAACCAAACATTATAATAATAAATTCTTTTAAAAATCTGACTAGAAATCTAACCAAAGAATATACAGATTAAGTAAATAAGCATATGAGAAAAGTTCAGCATAATGTATCACTGGTGTACTACAAAACAAAATAATAGGATATTGCTGCATACTTATTCCATCACTCATTTGTCAGTTTGTCCTACTGTGGTGGCTTGTGTGTTACTAAGATGTTGAGAGCTACATTACTAGTGTTAAAACACCAACAGTGTCACTCATAGTGGGGCAGATTTCAGCTGAGTTTCCAGACTAAAGTAGAATAGTAACGAGAGGAGGAATACTAGAGGAAGAATACCTCTGAATATTTTGTCACTGAAAACCTTATGAATAGCACTGCCAAATAGCATATGAATATTGAAACATTATGAGTAGCAGAAGAATATTTTTAGATATAGTACCTGAAGAGAAACCCCTCAGCATAGAAGTCACTCAAAATAAGACTGGGAAAGAACTGCCTCCTCAAAGTAGGGTTGACAGTAATGACATGAATGGAGTAAAGCTTTCAGGACCTGCATTTGTTGATGGAGCACAATTGATAATGAGGAGAAACAGCTGTAATCACTAGAAGTTGGAACTTGGAATGTATGAAGTATGGTTTTAGGAAAATTGGATGTTATCAAAAATGAAATGGAACACATAAAGATCAATATGGTAGCTGAAATGGACTTTTATTGACAATTTTAATCTGAGAATCATATGGCTTACTATGCTGGGAATGGCAACATCAGGAGAAATGGTGTTGCTTTCATCATCAAAAAGAACATTTCAAGATCTATCTTGAGAGCATGAAGTGTGTAGCTGATGTGAAGTAAGGGGAGATGTACAAGAACACCCAAACTCATAGATAGTACCCATTTGACCTAGCCTCGATAGCATGTTGATCAGAACTTGACTAGAGGAAAACTAAAAAAAAAAACAATTTTTGATAAAGAAATAAGTGTAAATAGCTACAATTTGATGAAGTTGATTTGTACTTACAGATGTAGTAGCTCAAAATACCAAATGAGAGGGAAGGAGTCTTTATATCAAGTATCAATTCGATCCCCTCTGTATACAGGGTTGATAGGGATAAACAACTTAGACATTGGTTACCTAAAATGAGGGTGGGTGGGGGGTATAAAGGCATGAAGTGACTGGATTACAAATTTTCAAGAAGGAGTTTAGTTTTAGAATGTGTGGGGGAAGGTAGACTTCCCACTGAATAGTTTTCATCTTGTCTAGACGGGTAAAAAGAGATGAGGATAAGATTCTTATGATTCAATAATGAATAATTGTTATCATGACCAATTGTGACTGTCATAACAGGAAAGGTAGAAGTTTTGTAACAAAAAGGGGAGAGTAGTTAATCTTACAGCCCAGGAACAGAGGACCCTAGGACCATCAAGGGAGAAGAGCATGAGTGCAGCTATACCAGAGATGAGGACATAAAGTGAGAGAGAAGCTGAAGGCTTTAGACTCATGGAAAGAGAGAGGTTGTGTGCTGGCAGCGAGAAGAAAAACTTGCAGAACGTGCCCTTTGGTTGTTAAAATGATTATATATTCCTAAGTTTTTTTGTGTTGACCTCCCATGTAAACAATCACATAATTCAAAATAAAGCATTAAAAAAAAAAAAAAACAAACAAACACACCAACACAGAGGGAATAGAAGCAAATACTTCTGAATGATAGATGGAGGAGATTGAAATCATTTCAATGAAAAAACGATGTTCTCCCATCTAAACTATCACTCAATTCACAATGAAACCTTTATAAAAAAAGGAAAAGAGATAATTTGAGGCTCAACATTCAAAAGAAAATAACGATCTCTCTGGAAGTACAATGCTGTTTACAATTGAATAATATCCAAACTCTTACAAAGAAAACCAATTAATATCACTATTATTCAAACTTGTGCACCAACCAATAAAACCAATGATTATGAAATTGAAAAAATTCTACCAACTTTTTCTATTTGAAATTGATTAAACATGAAATCAAGATGTATTGCTAATTAGTGGTGATTGGAATGCAAAAGTTTGAAAAAAGAGGAAGGATCATTACTTGGAAAATATGGTCTTGGTTATAGAAATAAGCTCTCAATCATATGATAGAATTTTTCAAGACCAATGAATTCTTCATTACAAATATTTAGTTTGAAAAACAAAAAAGATAAATATACACATAGACCTCAACTGATAAAATACACAGAAAAAAAACTGACTACTCTGGTAGCGTAGTGGTTACGAATCGGGCTGCGAACCTTAAGGTCAGTGGTTCGAAACTACCAGCTGCTCCGCAGGAGAAAGATGAGGCTTTCTACTTCCGTAAAGATTTACACCCTCGGAAACCCTGTACAGGGTCGCTATGGGTCGGACCCGACTCAACGGCACTTAACAACAACAACAACAACTCTGGGAAGAGAAAGTGGAAAAGTTCCTTATCATTAGCCAAAACAAGGCCAGGGCCAGACTGTGAAACAGATCATCAATTGCTCAAAACTATGAGAGCAAAATTATGACCTTGAACTGTTCCAACTTAATCTAAAGATTATATCAAGAGCAGTTTTTATGTATTAGACATTAATGATGGCATATGAGAAGACTTATGGAATAACATCAAGAACATTATACAGGGAGAAATCCAAAGGTCACTAACAATACAAGAAAGAAAGAAAAGACTGAAAACAGATGTCAGAAGAGCTTCTGAACCTTGCTTTCCAGGTCAGAGATTCTAAAGCAAATGGAAGACTTGAAGAGGTAGATTAGCTGAACAGAACATTTCAAAGGACAACTTGAGAAGAAAAAATCAATATTATAAAGAAATGTGAAAAGACCTGGAGTGAAGAAACTCAAAAGGAAGGAACATGCTAAGCTTTTTGTTTGTTCAGAAAGCCAAAAGGGAAGAACTTTTTTTCAAGCTGAAAGAAGTGAAGAAGAAATTCAAGTCTTGACATGCAATATTGAAGGATTCCATTAGCAAAATACTGAATGATAAACAAAGCATCAAAAGATGTTGGAAGGCATACACAGTCACTATACCAAAAAGAAATGGTTGGTGTTCAAGCATTTCAAGAGGTAGGATATAATCAAGAGCCAGTGACACTGAAGGAAGAAGTCCAAGGTGTACTGAAGACATTGGCAAAGAACAAGGCTCCAGGAATTGATGGAATACAAATTGAAATATTTCAACAAACTGATGCAGCACTGGAGGAACTCACTCACCTATGCCTAGAAATTTGAATGATACACAACAAAACAGAATGCAGAAATCATAGAACAGTGTAATTATTATCAAATGCAAGTGAAATTTTGCTGAATATAATTTTAAAATATCTTAAAAATTACATTGATAGGGGACTGCCAGAAGTTCAAGCAGGATTCAGACAAGGACATGGAATGAGGCATATCTCTGCTGGTGTAAAGTGGATTTTGGCTGCAAGCAAAGAATACCAGAAAGATATTTACCTGTGCTTTTCTGACTATGCAAATCATTCAACTGTGTGGATAATGACAAGCTACGGATAATATTATGAAGAATGGGTATTTCAAAACACTTAATTGTGCTCACGATGAACCTGTATAGACAAAAAAGTAGTCATATGAGTAGAACAAGGGGACACTGGATGGTTTAAAATCAGGAAAGGTATATGTCAGTTTGCATTCTCTTACCATACTTGTTCAATTGGTATGCTGAGCAAATAATCTGAGACACTTGATTATATGTAAAACCTGGCATTAAGATTGGAGAAAGACTCAATAACTACCTGAAAAATGCTGATGATACAACCTTGTTTGCTGAAAGTTCAGTGGACTTGGGCTATTTATTGGTGGAGATCAAAGGCCACAGTCATCAGTATGGGTTGCACCTCTATATAAAGAAAAGAAAAATCCTCACCACTGGACCAATAAATTGCATCATGATATGTGAAAGAAAAGATTGAAGTTGTCAAATACTTTATTTTGCTTGGTAACCATTATTAACAAGCCTGGAAGCAGCAGTCAAGAAATCAAATAGCATTATTGCAATCATTGAAATGAAACACAGTGCATGATTTGTTGAATGAAAAATTTATGGTCTTGTCTATAAATATTCATTCAACTCACAATAAAAGTAAAAAAAAAAAATTCAAACTATATATTACATTAGGCAAATCTGCTGCACAAGACTTCTTTAAAGTGTTAAAGAACGAAGCTATCAGTTTGAATACTAAGGTGTACCTGACACAAGCCATGATATTTTCAATACCTTATATGTACATTAAAATTGAACAGTTAATAAGGAAGATCACAGAAGAAATGATGCATTTCACCTATGGTGTTGGAGAAGAAAAAGTACCCTGGAGTGCCAGAAGAAGAAACAAATCAATGCTGAAAAAATAGAGCCAGAATGCCCCTTTGAGCCAGAATGACTAGATTTCATCTCTCATACTTTTGACATATTATCAGGAGTGATTATTCTCTAGAGAAGGACATCATGCTTGGTAATTGGAAGGTCAGCAAAAACATGAAGACACCAATGAGATGAGATGGCATAGCAGAAGCAGCAATGGGTTCAAACATGCAATGAATATGAGGATGACACAAGATCAGGGAGTGTTTTCCTGTTTTGCAGAAGCTCACTGTGCGTAGGAACCAACTGGACACACTTAACAATAACAATAACACACCTATTATTGTTGTTAGGTGCCATCAAGTTGGTACCGACTCATAGTGACCTCATACACAGCATAACGAAATACTGCCCAATCCTGGGCCAACCTCACTACTGCTGCCACGCTTAAGTCCATCAAATACTGCCACTTGGCCAATCCATCTCATTGGGGGATCTACTTTTTTCTCTGACCCTCCTCCACCTTACAAAACATGATGTTATTCTCCAGTTACTGGTCCCTCCTGACAATATGTCCAAAGCATGAGAGACGCGAAATTTGGGCATCTTGGCCTCCAAGGAGCATTCTGGCTGCACATCTTCCAAAACAGATGTATTGGTTCTTTTGGCAGCCCATGGCACTTTCAATATTCTCCTCCAAAACCATAACTCAAAAGCATCAATTCTACAGTCTTCCTTATTCACTGTCCAGTTTTCATACACTGAAAATACCATGGCTTGGGTCAGGCACACCTTAGTCCTCAATCTGACATCTTTGCTCTTCAACACTTTAAAAAGGTCTTGTGCAGCACATTTGCCTAATACCATATGTCATTTGATTTCTTGACTGCTGCTTCCATGAGTGTTGATAGTTGATCCAAGAAGAATGAAGACCTTGACAACTTCAATCTTTTCTCCATTGATAAGAATGTTGTTTATTGATCCGTGGTGAGGATTTTTGTTTTCTTTA
>NW_006408661.1:480000-482004 GCF_000296735.1 Chrysochloris asiatica
CTTCCTCCAATCCTGATGCCACATTTTTCTTCATAGAACCCAGCTTCTTGGATTATTTGCTCAGCATACAAGTTGAATAAGTACGGTGAAAGAATACAAACTTGTACAATTTTCTTAATTTTAAACCATTCAGTGTTCCCATGTTCTGTTCAAACAACTCCTTGGTCCAGGTATAGATTCCTCATGAGCACAATTGAGTGTTCTGGAATACTCATACTTCACAATGTTGTCCATAGCTTGTCATGATACTCACAATCAAAAGCCTTTGCATAGTCAACAAAGCACAGGTAAATATCTTTCTGATACTCTCTGCTTTCAGCCAAGATCCATTGGACATCAGCAATGATATCCCTCGTTCCACGGCCTCTTCTGAATCCGGCTTGAATTTCTGGAAGTTCTGTTTCAATGTATGATTGTAGCCATTTCTGTATTATCTTTAGGAAAACTTTACTCGCATGGGATATTAAAGAGATTGACCAATGATTTCTGCATTCCGTTGGGTCACCTTTCTTTGGAATGGGCACAAATATGGATCTCTTCCAATCAGTTGGCCAGAGAGTTTTCTTCCAAACTTCTTATCAGAGATGAGTGAGTTCCTCCTATGCCGCCTCACTTTCTTGAAAGATTTCAATTTTTATTCCATCAATTACTTGTACCTTTTTCTTTGACAATTCCTTCAATGCATCTTGGACTTCCTTCTTCAGTATCATTGGCTGTGGATCATATGCTACTTCTTGAAACAGTTGAACATTAACCATTTCTTTTTGGTACAGTGACTCTTTGTATTCCTTCCATCTTCTCTTGATGCTTTATGCATCATTCAATAATTTGCCCAGAGAATCTTTCAATAACAAAAGTCTAAGCTTAAATTTTTTCTTCAGTTCCCCCAGCTTCAAAAATGCTGAGCATGGTCTTCCTTTTTGTTTTTTTTTATTCCAAATCTTTGCACATTTTATTGTAATATTTGACTTTATATTCTCGAGGTGATATTTGACATTTTCTGTTCAGCTCTTGTACCTCCTAATTTCTTCCATTTGCTTTACCATCTCTATGCTGGAGAACAAGTTTCAGTGTCTCTTCTGACATCCATTTTGAACTTTTCCTTCTTTCTTGTCTTCTTAATGACTTTTTGCTTTTTTCACGTATGATGTTCTTGATGTCACCCCACAACTCTTCTGGTCTTCAGTCGTTACTGTTTAATATATCAAATCTGTTCTTCAGATGATCTCTAAATTCAGGTGGAATATATTCAAGGTCATATATTGGCTCTCGTGGGCTTGTTTACATTTTCTTCTGCTTCAGTTTGAATTTACATATGAGTAATTGATGGTCTGTTCCACAGTCTTCTCCTGGCCTTGTTTTCACTGATGATATAGAGTTTTTCCATCATCTCTTTCCATAGATATAGTCCATTTGATTTCTATGCATTCCATCTGGTGAGGTCCATGTGTATAGTCGTCTCTTATGCTGTCTAAAGAAGCTAATTGAAATGAACAAATCATTGGTTTTGTGGAATTCTATTGCACATTCTCCAACATCATTTCTGTCACCAAGGCCATATTTTCCAACTACTGGTCCTTCCTCTTTGCTCCCAACCTTTGCATTCCAATCACCAGTGATGATCAATACATCTGGAGTGCATGATTGATTGATTTCAGATTGAAGAAGTTGGTAGAATTCTTCTATATCATCCTCACTGGCTTTAGTGGTTGGTATATAAATTTGAATAACAGTGGTATTAACTGGGCTTCCCTGTTGTTGTTGTTTTTGTTAAGTGCTGTTGAGTCAATTCTGACCCATAGCGACCCTATATAGGGTTTCCTACGAGCGAGAACTTCGAGCAGCAGCGAGACGTGTAGTGTGGAGCTCCAACAACAACATGGAATACTGGGCCACAAGGCTGTTTGCCTGCAAGTTGCGGACAGCCTCATCTCTCTCACGTGGAGGGCCTGGAGGATTTGAGCTGCTGACCGCGAGGTTTGCAACCAGGATTTTTTTTTTTTT
>NW_006408661.1:484414-496985 GCF_000296735.1 Chrysochloris asiatica
GACATTGAGATGCAATCCATATCGAAGGCTGTGCTCTTTAATCTTCATAAGTAAATGTTTCAAGTCCTCTTCACTTTCAGCGATCAAGGTTGTGTCATCTGCATATCGCAGGAGAAGCTGGTGTGTTTGAACTGCTGACCTTCAGGTTTGCAGTCCACAATTATGAAAGAAATGGGAGTCTTAAATGCTAACTACTAAGCTAAAGCCCGTCTGCAAATGCTATATACTGTATGATTCCAATTTTAACATTCTGGAAAAGCCAAAACAAGAGACAATAAAAAGATTGGTAGTTGCCAGAAGTTTCAGGAGAGAGGAATGGAGAGATGAACACACCACAGAACACAGAGAATATTAAGAGTACTGAAACTGTTCTCCAGAATACGACGTTGGTGGATATGTGGCAGCACACATTTGTTTAAACATGTAGAATTGTGCCACACAAAGAATGAACCTTGATGTAAACTGCAAACTCTAATTAACAGCAGTATATCAATGTACTGACTTGATGGCACCTAACAACAAGTATATTAATATTGGTTCATCAATTGTAGCAAATGTACTATGCTAATGAAATATGTTGATATATAATAGGAAAAACTGTGTAGAAAGGAGGAAAGGCATATGAAAACTGCTTTCTGAGAATAATTTTAATCTAAAACTTTTCTAATATATGAAGTATATTTTACAATAACTATTTTAATTTTAACTTAATGTAATGGGTTGGAGCAATCACAACTTAAAAAAGGGAAAATTATAGGTATGAATTTTCAAAATTGACAGAAGCTACATGGTTGCTGATTTTTGTGCATTAAAATATTTACTTTTCCCTTTATCATGAGTGTTACAAATGTATTCAACTGTCTGGCAACTTAAATATATCCAAACATTGAATTTCTTTTTGAATTTGTTTGAATGAGCATGAAAGACATGTCTTTTTACATGAAAATACTTCAGTTAGTCTTATTATTTTCAGCTATTGTATATGAAAGCTAGAAATTTACCTTGTCAGTGATTTTTGATTAAATCTTTGTTTCTCTATGAGGTTGAATTTCTGAGTGGGTATACCTGGACTCCCAAGTTGGCAACCCACATTGCTGCCTCTACAAGTTTCCTACATTTCTATGGTTTTCAGAGAAAATGCTGGAAACTCAGAAACATCTATTTCTTACTCTGCTGCCTTCTAAGACCCTGTCATCCAGTGCTTTTTTATGAGATATTTTAGTTCACAGCCAGTTAGGAAACAAATTTCAGTGATTGTAAAATCTAGTAATTTGCCAATTTTCATAAGCAGGCAGGTAAAAACTATTCCTATTATAACTGGTGGCTGTAATAAATAATAGGGTTTATTCAACTTAGTCTTCTGTGTATCCCACAGAGTAAAGCAGAACTATCTTAACTGTAGAATATAAGGGGGTAATTTTGTTGGTAGTCTTTATATTATTATCTTATATACTTTTTAGTTCCATAGAGAGACATCCAGCTAAAAAATAACCCTTGTGGTTCAGAGTTAGCAAAATCTCAGCATGCCATCTCAGCAAGGGAGCTTCAAGATGCAGAACCATGATCCCTACTGCTTTGTGACAGTTCAGGGACAGGAGGTCAGAGTATTCTAACATAAAAAAAGACACCTTTTTAATTAGTTACAGAGATGCAGAGCACACATTCAGTGTAATCTCCAGCCTGCCTCAACTTTCCTCAGGGAATCATTCAGACAGCAACCTTTCTCTATTTTCTCTGTTTTTGTGCTATAGGAGATCTCACTCTGGCAAAGGGCTTAAAGAAATGCATACACATGCACATACATGCTTTCACACATACACACAAAAACAGTATCACACCTCCATGCCATCCTTTAAAGCACTGCAGTTCTGACTGTGGTTCCCATTTTACTGATGGATGGTTTTTCCAGATGATTACTTTGTATTGACTTCACTAGATTTCAGGCTAAAAAGGGAATGATGAATTATATAAATTATTTTATAATGGTGATGGTACTTGTGTAATGTTAAGTATATTCTAACTCATCGTGACCATGTATAGCACAAGACCTTTTTAAAGTGTTGAAGAGCAAAGATGTCAGACTGAGGACTAAGGTGCGCCTGACCTAAGCCATGATATTTTCAATAATCTAATATGCATGTGAAAGCTGGACAGTAAATAAGGAAGACTATGGAAAAATTGATGCTTTTGAGTCATGGTGTTGGAGAATATTGAAAGTGCCATGGGCTGCCAAAAGAACCAACAGATTCATTTTGGAAGAAGTGCAGCCAGAGTGCTCCTTGGAGGCCAAGATGGCCAAACTTCATCTCTCATACTTCAGACATATTGTCAGGAGGGACCAGTCACTGGCGAAGAATATCATATTTGGTAAGGTGGAGGGTCAAAGAAGGAGAAGAAGACCCCCCAGCGAGATGTATTGGCCAAGTGGCAGCATCGATGGACTCAAGCGTGGCAACAGTAGTGATGTTGGCCTGGGATTGGGCAATGTTTCATTCTGCTGTGCATAGGGTCGCTATGAGTTTGTACTGACTTGATGGCACCTAACAACAATCACTACTAGGGTTACTATAATACATAATATATGTTATTGCTGTTGTGTACTGTTGAGTAGATGCAGAGGCATAGCAACCCTGTACAGAGTTTCCAAGGAGTGGCTCATGGGTTTGAACTATCGACCTTGTAGTTCAAACTGACTCTGCAATATAGTGCACCACATCAGAAAGAGAGTCCTGGTGTGGGTCTGTAGGTTAGTACACTAGACTACAAAGCCGGTGGAACCACATGGTCGGTGGTTTAACCTCACCTGTTGCTCCTCAGAAACTCTATACAGCGTTGCTATGAGTCTGAACAAACTAGATTTCACTTAACAGCAACAATATATAATATATAGGTATGCTGTTATTAGTTGCCATTGAGTCAGGTCAGACTCATAGTGACCTTGTATAGGGTTTCTGAGGAGCAGCTGGTGTTCTTTTGATATTTTGGTTAGAGCCAAATGAAATGGAATAAAAAAAATGTATATCCTAGGAATTGTTGTCATTGTTTTTAAGTGCTATCGAGTTGGTTCTGACCCATATGGACCTTGCATAGGTTCCCCAAGGAGTGGCTGGTGAGCTTGAACAGCCAACTTTGTGGTTCAAACCAACTTTACAGTCCATCATATTAACCTACAGTGCCACACCAGGACTCCACTTAGGCATTAGTAAGCTGAAATGAATGGATACTGGCCATTTTGAATCTGACAATCTGTTGGTTTACTATGCCAGGATGACTAATTGAAGAGGTATGGTGTCACATTCATCATCAAAAAGAATATATCAAGATCTATCTTGAACTACAACACTGTCTGTGATAGGATAATATCCATATGCTTGCAAGAAAGACCAGTTAATATCATTATTATTCAAATTTGTGCACCAACCACTAAAGCCAGTGATGTTGACATTAAAGAATCAACTTCTTCAGTCTGAAATCGACCAAACATGCAATCAAGATGTATTGGCAATTACTGGTGATTGGAATGCAAAGGTTGAAAACAAAGATGAATGATCATAAGGAAAATAAAGACTTGGTGATCAAAATAATGCTGGCGATCACTTGATAAAAATTTGCAGGATCAATGATTTCTTCATTGCTTTAGAAACAGCACAAAATACGAATATACACATGGACCTCTCCAGATGAAATACATAGAAATCAAATTAATTACATCCGTGGAAAAAGACAGTGGAAAAGCTCCACATCATTAGCCAAAACAAGGCAAGGACTTGGAACAGACCATCAATTGATCATATGCAAGTTCAGACTGATGATGAAGAAAATGAAAACAAATCTACAAGAGCCAAAACATGGCCTTGAGCACATTTCACCTGAATTAGAGATCACCTAAAGAACATATTTGATGCATTAGACACTAAAGACCAGAAAAGTTGTGGGATTATATGAAGAACATCATCCAGGAAGAAAGCAGAAGTTCATTAAGAAGAAAATAAAGAAGGAAAAGACCAAAATGGATGTCAGAAGACTCTGAAACTTGATCTTCAGCATAGAGATGCTAAACCAAATGGAAGAAATGAGGAGTTAAGAGCTGAATAAAATATTTCACAGGCTATCTCAAGAAGAAAAAAAATGAGTATTTTAATTCAATGTGCAAAGGCCTGGAGTTAGAAAGCCAGAAGGGAAGAGCATGCACAGCATTTCTCAAGCTGAGGGAAGTGAAGAAAAAATTCAAGCCTCAACTTGAAATATTGAAGGGTGCTGTGATCAAAATACTGAATGATTCAGAAACCTTAAAAGAAGGTGGAAGGAATACACAGTCACCGGTTATGAATTGGGCTGTGAACCTTAAGGTCAGCGGTTCGAAACTACCAGCTGCTCCGCGGGAGAAAGATGAGGCTTTCTACTCCCGTAAGGATTTACATCCTCGGAAACCCTGTACAGGGTCGCTATGGGTCAGAACCGACTCGACGGCACTTAACAACAACAACAACATAGCAAAAAGAAATGCTCTATGTTCAACCGTTTCAAGAGGTTCCATTGGTCAAGACCTAATGATTCTGAAGGTGCACTGAAGGTATTGGCAAAAAACAATGCACTGGGAAATGATATAATACAAATTGAAATATTTCAACCAACTGGCATATCACTAGAGGCACTCACTCATCTATGCCAAGAAACAACTATCTTTCCAATTGACTGTAAGAGATCTATATTTGCACCCATTCCAAAGAGAGGTTACCCAGTGGAATACAGAAATCATCAGACAATATCATTACTATGATACACAAGTAAAATTTTGCTAAAGATAATTAAAAAATAGCTGCAACCATACATTGACAGAAAACTTGCAGAGACTCAAGCCAGATTCAAGAGGACATGAAATGAGGGCTATCACTCCTGACATCAAATGTATCTTGGCTGAAAGAAGAGACTATCAGAAAGTCATTTACATATGCATTGCTGACTATGCAAAGGCTTTTGATTGTGTATATCATGACAAGCTATGCACAACATTTCAGAGAATGACAATTGTGTTCATGAGCAACCTCTGCATGGACCAAGATTCAGTTGTTCAAACACAGCAGGGAAATCCCAAATTGTTTAAGGTTAGAAAAGGTGTGTGCCACAGTCATCTTCTTTCACCATACTTATTCAGTCTGTATGCTGAACAAATAAGCCAAGAAGCTGTATTATATGAAGAAAATCATGGCACCAGGATTGGAAGAAGATTCATTAACAACCTGTGATATGCAGATGATGCAACCTTACTTGCTGAAGGTAGGAGAGTTTACTGATGAAGATCAAAGACCACAGTCTTCAGTGTAGATTGCACCTCAATGCATAGAAAACAAAAATCCTCACCACTGGACCAATATCAGCATCCATATAAATGTTGAAAAGATTAAAGTTGTCAAAGATTTTATTTTCCTCACTTCAAGCATTAACACTTATGGAAGCAGCAGTCAAGAAATCAAATGACGTATTGTATATGGAAAATGGGTTGCAGAATACCTCTTTAAAGTGTTGAAGAACAAAGATATCAGTTTGATGATTAAGGTACTTCTGATCCAAACCATTTTATTTTCAGTAACCTCATATGTTTATGAAAGTTGTACAGTGATTAGAGAATACTGTAGAAGAATTGACGCATTTGAGTTATGGAATTGCTGGAGAATATTAAAAGTACCATGGGCTTCCAAAAGAATGAAAAGATCTGTGTTTGAAGAAGCACAGCCAGAGTACTCCTTGGAAGCTGGCAGCAGCAATGGTCTCAAATTTGGAAGCGATTGTAAAATTGGCACAGTACTGGACAGTATTTCATTCTGTTGTGCATAGCTTGCTATGATTTGGTACTGACTTGATGGCACTTAACAACAACAACATATATACGTGTGTGTGTATGTGTGTGTATATATAATTGGTATCCTAGTGTGACACTATAGGTTAAGCAGTAGATGCTAACCCCAAGGTTGGAAGTTCAAACTCACAAGCCGCATCTCAGCCATATACAGGGTCACTAAGAGTCTGAACTGACTCAATGGCACTTGACAACAATACAATATGTGTCTGTCTTTGTAATATATATATATACATATCCTGTTGTGATGCTATAGCATAAGCACTGTATTACTAACCACAAAGTTGGTGGTTCAACTCCCCCAGATGCTTTTCACAAACTGTATACATGGTTGTTATAAGTCACAACCAAATTCATAGCACATCCAACCACCATATATAAAATTATATATTATATCTACACACACACACATATATATATGTTATAAATTGTATTATATATAATTTATTGATAAATTGGTTCTGTGGGTTAATGCGCCAGACTGCAAAGCCATTTGAACTGTAAGGTCTGCAGTTCAAGCTCACCAGCCGCTCCTCAGAAACCCTGTACAGGGTTGCTATGGGTCAGAACCGACTCGATGGCACTTAACAACAACAACAACAACATACACAAATTCTGTTTTAGGCTTTGTGCATTTTTTTTATCTCATTAAATGACCCTATGAGATAACTAATATCACTCACAATTTCTAAATAAATAAACTTATGGCATTTAAACAACCTGCTGGAAGTGCTGATATTCAGCTTTCTGGGTTTATTATATTGTAAATCCATTTTCTTTCCCATTGACAACACTGCATCTTATGATATAATGTTTAGTGATTAAAGCAGGATTTATGATCAGTGTAATACAAAAATGAAATAATATAGATGGAATGCATAATTAGTATCAAGTACCAGTGGGATTATGTTTGTTATATTTTTTTATGTTATCTAAAGTAATCACGTATTATTTTACATTCAGGAAAGGTACATAAGGCACTCAGCTATCAACTATACTTACATTAAATGAACCAATACTCTTCACAGTAAATTTACCAAGTAGATTTTGACTTGTCCCTTTTACCAATGAAGTTGAGTCTTAAGAAGGATTTTAAATGTTTAATTAGTTACTGTCATACAGTTTATAGATAACAACATCACAAACAAATCCAAATCTGTATGAGAAAGTCCTTATCTTACTATATCACACTGCTCCAGAGTGTGTCTTCCACACCTCACCTTGTATTGTTGTAGAGAGCTGTTTTGAACAATAATTTCTGGCTTAGCTAATATTTGAAAAATTTAGATGTATTTGGAATTGTAAAGTTACCTATTTAGCTCTGTAATTTAAAAAACAACAACAACAACAAAAAACTCACATATTATATCTTTTTAACTTTGATAGTATTCCGGATCCCAGAAATCACATTGTGTAATTCTTTTGTTTGTTCATTTAACTTTCTTGTTGCAATATGGTTTTTAGTTGTAATTTTAAAATACTTATGATAAATCAGAGTCCTTGTGTGGTGCTGTAGATAAAACACTGAACTACAGGGTCGGCAGTTCAAATTCACCAGCCACTACTTGGACATCCTATACAAGGTCACTGTGAGTCAGATAGACATAAGGTCACTTAAAAACAACAACTACAACAATGATAAGTATTATAGTCATGATTTTTGTAGCATTGACTTTTTCTATATTATGAGAATAAAAATTAGGTAATCTAGAGAATTCTACAAATTGTTGCTCTGATTTTAGATTTTGTTATAAATTCCTCATAGATGTACAGAGCTCTGCTCTAGCAAAGGACAGTCTATTGACTTCTCTCTCATCTGAAGCATTTCCTTTTCATGAGTTTCAATTATCTCAAGTGCCTCCTATGTCTCAAGAAGTTTATCTAGCACATTGAGATTTTCCAGATGTTTTGAGTTTTTTACTTGATAAAAGTAAATGGAAAGGTGGGATTTCATGTCAGATAGAGTAGATGCACAGGGAAGTTATCAGTCAACAATACCACAGAATACCAGGTGAAGCAGGTTCAGGGCAGAGCTCCAAAAATCTGAACCACAGATCTAGGAATATTTAAAAAGTTTAAAGGCTTATAGCCTAGTGGAACTTGTAATCAAAGTGAAAAATCTCCTACTTTAGAATCTGCCAGGTTCAGTGGCTCACTGCTGACAACTTGGATGAGACCAAACAGCAAGACCAAGCAGGGGAGCAATCAGACAAGACAAGGAATAATGCTGTGGAAACCTCAGATCAAAAGTGAACAATATATGTTGACAATTTTGTTTTGTTCAGATTTTTTTTTTTTTTTTGATATCTGTTCATTGGCCCCCACTATTTGAACACCTCCTGGTGTGATGCTGTGGGTAAATGTGCCACACTGCATAGCCATTTGAACTACAAGGTTGGTGGTTCAAGTTCTCCAGATGCTCCTCAGAAACCCTATACAAGGTCGCTATAGGTCAGAATCGACAATAACACTTCACAACAACAACATTCTGGTGACCAGAGGGGGTGCCTGAGTGAGTGGACACCCCCCTGCTTCCACCACTGGTGGGTTCTTCTGCCATGCATGTGCACAGACACTCTCAGCATTTAAAGCTACAAGCTTCTCAAAATGGTCACAGCTGGCCGGAACTGTTAACTAATAGGGAAAAGGACAGAACAAGTAGAGTGGAGAGGGAGAGAGAGATGAAAAATAAAACAGGCTAAAAATTAAATCTTGAAAACACAGCGTAACAACCAACAGTGGCATCTTGAAATTTATCAGGCAGCCTTGAAGGAAAGAAACTGAAAGAGGATATTAAAATCATACTCATATTAGGCTATAGGTTTTTTCTTCTACTTTTTCTCTCCTTCCTCTCCCTTTTCTGTAATTATGGACTACAGTATCCAATTTAGTTTTGTTGTTGTTGTTATTGTTATTTGGCATTTTTTGTCTTATTTTTTTACCTTTGGGGGACTCTTTCTCTCCCTATATTACCCAAGAAAAGACATAAATTGTTGCCATATAGTCAGCTACAATCACACCCTATGAAACCCCACAATCCAGGCAAGAACCAATACCAACTGCCATACACCAGGGAGGCAAACTATACCTGCAAAAGTTACTCTGAGTTAAACAATAAGATGAGTGAAAAGGGAAGCCCACCTCTTGATTATATCTACCTGGAGGCAATCAGAAAGCATAAAAAATACCCAAACACATACTGAGTTAAGTATTAGGGGCACAGATTACCATGTCCAAGAAGCAAAAACAGATGAGCATATCAGCACACATCCACAAACAAGATAAAATGATCTAGAAGTAGACTGGGACTACATTATGAATTGAGGGCAGCCCTTGAAAATGCCTGAGAAGGAATTCAGAAAAATGATTATAAAATGTTTCAAAACACTTTTCAACGGAGTTGAAAAAAATAAGGAAGAAATCAGGAAAGTGCTACAGGAACAATCAAATAAGATAGATACAGCATTGGAAACAATTCAAAACCTACAGAAAGAGGGTCACACAATCAATATCAGAAATAGACAATACACTGAAAGAGCAAAGGAGTAGATTAGAAGACAAGGAAGGTAGAACTAGTGAGCTGGAAGACAAATCTCTCAATACCACTAAGCCAGAAGAGCAAACAGAAAAAAAGATTTAAAAAATTTGAAGGAGGTCTAAGATTCATTTTGGACAACATGAAGCGAAATAACTTAATAATTATCAGCATTCCAGAACAGGAAGAATCACACAAGTCCATAGAGGAAATAGTTGAAAAACTGCTGCAGGAAAATTTCTCTAACATCTTTAAAAGTGAAAAAAATAAACATTCAGGAAGCTCAATGAGCCCCACGAAAGAGACACCCCAAAGGAAAATCACTGAGACATATCATAATCAAGCTCTCCAAACTCAAAGATAAGGAGAAAATCCTGAAATCAGCTAGGGAATAGAGACATGTTACAAAAAAAGACAAGCAAGTCAGATTAAGCTCAGATCTCTCAGCATAAATAATGCAGGCAAGAAGTCAATGGGGAGATGTATATAAAACCCTTAGGTGGGGGGAACTGCCAACCAGGAATCTTTTATCCAGCAAATCTATCAATCAAATACAATGGTGTAATCAAAACATTCTAAGATAAACAGAAGCTAAGAGATTTTCCCAAAGCCAACCCTGTGCTACAAAACATGCTAAAGAGAGTTCTGTGGTCTGAGAACCAACAAGAACAGATAACAACCAGAGATTCACATACATAAAAGCACCTCTAAGAACTAAATTGACAGATAGAAAAGTCAAGAACAGAACAAAACTACAAGAAAAAACTCAGAGAATCTGGGAGGTCAGTCTATGATCAAAACAATCACAATGTGAAAGAAGGTAAACACATAGGAACAGAAATCCAGATGGTGAGAAGGTCAGGTAAATTACAGGATAAAATAGACTGTACTAAATGGAGGGAAAAGTTAATGGACTACAAGATAACCTCAAAGATAATTAACAGTTCACAACCTAACAAGAAAATGAAAATCCAAGAACAGGGAAACATTAAACTATGAGGAAACACACAAGAAAGAACACAAAAAGCATGAACTCAGCAAAGGAAGACACACAGAACAAACCAATCAGGAACACCACAAAAAAATAAAAAATAAAAAAATAAAATAAAAAAATAAATAAAATAGCTATAATGGCAGCAATTAATCTATACCTATCGATAATTACAATAAATGTAAATGGATTACATGCACCAGTTAAGAGACAGAGGGTGACAAAATGTATAAGAAAACAAGATCCTTCAATACACTGTTTGCAATAGACACATCTTACACACACAGACAAAAAAAGATTAAAAGTCAAAGAATGGGAAAAAAATATACCAAGCTAATTGCAATAAGAAATGAACATGGGGGGGGGCAGTAATAATCGCTGATAAAATAAATTTTGTGGCAAAAACCAGCATAATAAATAAAGATGGACATTATCTCATGATTAAAGGGACAATTGAATAAGATGACAAAACCAAAATGACTATGCTCCCGATGAAAGAGTTTCAAAATATATAAAGCAAACTCTAATAGATTTGAAAAAAGAAATAGATGAATCTACAATAATAGTGGGTTATTTCAATACATTGCTTTCAAAAATGGATAGAACAACCAGAAAGCCACAGAGGAACTAAACAACACAATCAGCCAACTGGACCTCATAGATGCATACAGAGCATTCAACCCAACAACAGCACAATACAAATTCTTTCCCAGTGCACATGGAACAGTCTCCAGAATAGATCACGTGTTAAATCACATAACAAAACTCTGTAAATTTACAAATATCAAAATACTACAAAGAATCTTCTCAGACCACAATGCTATCAAATTAGAAATCAACAATAGGAAGACCAAGGAAATAAAGTCAAATAAATAGAAACTGAACAACACCCTGCTGAAAAGTGACTGAGTAATTAAATAAATAAAACGTGAACTCACAAAATTCCTAATACAAATTGAGAATGAAAACACAACACACCAAAAATTTGGGGACACAGCAAAAACGGTGCTGAGAGCACAGTTTATTGCAATAAATGCGCAAATCCAAAATAGAACACAGAACCAAAATTAACACATAAACATTTAGAAACAGACCAAGAGAGGGAACCTATAGCCACCAAAAGAAAAGAAATAATAAAGATTAAAGCAGAACTAAATGAGAGCAGAAAAAAATATATATATATAGAAAGAATCAACAAGACAAGAAACTGGCTCTTTGAAAGGATTAACAAAATTGATAGACCATGGGCAAATCTAAAAAACAAAAAGAGGGAGAAGACACAAATACACACTTTAGAAACCACATGGGTGATGTCACAATGGAACCAAATGAAATCAAAAGGATAATTACAGAATACTATGAAAAGTTGTACTCCAACAAATTAGAGAATTTAGAAGAGATGGGTACATTTTTAGGAGAGCACAACTTACCTAAACTTACACAGAGTGAAGTAGAAAACCTGAACAGACCTGTAATATAAGAAAAAATTGATCAGGTTTTCAAAAGAGCCCCAAACCAAAAAAAGTCTAGGTCCAGATGGCTTCATTGTAAGTTCTACCAAACATTCAGGGAAGAGCTGTCATCAGTTCTACTCAAATTAATCCAGAATATAGAGGAGGATGGAAAACTCCCTAATACATTTTATGAAGCAAGTATAACCCTCATACCAAAACCAGGGAAGGATGTCACTAAGAAAGAATACTATAGACCAATATCCCTCATGAACATGTTGTTGTTAGTTGCTATCCAGGCGGCACCTACACATAGTGACCCTATGCACAGCAGAATAAAACAATGTCAGATCCTGGGCCAGCCTCACTGCTGTTGCCACACTTGATTCCATCAATGCTGCCACCTGCTGTCAGCTGGCCAATCCATCTCATTGGAGGTCTTCCTCTTTTTCTGTGACCCTCATCTTACCAAGCATGATATTCTTCTCTAGAGACTGTTACCTCCTGACAATATGTCCAAAGTATGAGAGACAAAGTTTGGCCATCTTGGCCTCTAAGGAGAACTCTGGCTGCACTTCTTCCAAAACATATCTATTGGTTCTTTTGGCAGCCCATGGCACTTTTACTATTCTCCTCCAACACCCTAATTCAAAGGCATCAATTCTTCTACGATCTTCCTTATTCACTGTCCAGCTTTCGCATCCATATGAGGTTATTGAAAATACCATGTCTTGGGT
>NW_006408661.1:497220-497730 GCF_000296735.1 Chrysochloris asiatica
AATCTTTTCTCCATTGATAAGAATGTTGTTTATTGGTCCAGTGGTGAGGATTTTTGTTTTCTTGACATTGAGATGTAATCCATATCAAAGACTGTACTCTTTGATCTTCATCAGTAAATGTTTTAATGCCTCTTCACTTTCAGCAACCAAGGTTGTATTATCTGCATATTGCAGGTTGGTAATGAGTCTTCCTCCAATCCTGATGCCACATTTTTCTTCATAGAATCAGTTTTTCAGATTATTTGCTCAGCATACAGGTTGAATAAGTATGGTGAAAGAATACCACCTTGTCGCACACCTTTCTTAATTTTAAAACATTCAGTGTTCCAATGCTCTGTTTGAACAAGTGCTTCTTGGTACAGGTACAGATTCCTCATGAGTACAATTAAGTGTTCTGGAAGACTTATACTTCTCAATGTTGTCCATAGCTTGTCATGATCCACACAATCGAAAGCCTTTGCGTAGTCAATAAAGCACAGGTAAACATCTTTTGATATTCTCTGCTTTCAG
>NW_006408661.1:498203-510653 GCF_000296735.1 Chrysochloris asiatica
GAGAATCTTTCAGTAATGAAAGTTGAGGCTTGAATTTTTTCTTCAGTTCCCCCAGCTTGAGAAATGGAATTATTCTCAATGGAATGAAACTGAAAGCCTTCCATCTACAAGAGGAATCAGAAAAGGATGCCATTGGTCACCACTCCTATTATTATTGTGCATATTGTGCTGGAAATCTTAACAAGAGCTATACGACAAGACAGGGAAATTAAAGGTGTCCAAACTGGCAAAGAGGAAGTAAAACTCTCTTTATTTGCAGACAATATGATCCAATATATAGAAAAACCCAAAGACTCAATAAAAAAGCTACTAGACCTCATTAGAAGATTCAGCAAAGTGGCAGGATATAAAATCAACATACAAAAATCAGTTGGATTCCTCTATGCCAATAACGACAGCACTGAAAAGGACATTAGGAAAGTAATACCATTTACAATAGCTGCCCATAGGATGAAACATCTAGGAATAACTGTAACCAGAGAAACAAAGGACCTATACAAAGAAAACTGCAAAAAACTACTACAAAAAAAAACAAAGAGAGAGCAACAAAAATGAAAGAATGGATTGGATTACTTAACATTGAGAAAATGTCAATATAGCCCAAAGCAAATTACAAATATAATGCAATCCAAATCCAGATTCCAGTGGCATTCTTCAAACTGATGGAAAAAACAATGACAACATTCATTTGGAAAGGAAAGAGAGACCCAGCATAAGCAAAGCACTGCTTAAAATGAACAATAAAGTTGGAAACCTCTCACTCCCCAACTTCAAAGTGTATTACATGGCTACAGTGGTCAAAACAGCTTGGTATTGGTACAATGAAAGATACATTGATCAATGGAACAAAACCGAGAATCCAGAAATTAACCCATCCACATACAGCCAACTGATTTTTGACAACGTGCCTAAATATATCGCAAGGGTAAAGGATAGCCTTCCATCATATGGTGATGGCAGAACAAGAAAGTGATATGCAAAAAGACTGAAACAAGACCTTTAGATCCTGCCTTATACAAAAACGAACTCAGCATGGATTAAAGACCTAAATGTGAATCCCAGAATTATGAAGGCCATCAAAGAAAAAAATAGAAACAAATGTGAGGGCTATAATTCAGGGAATACACAGTCTACCAAACATTTTGAAAACCACACAAACAAAAGTAGATAAAATAGATGAGTAGGCCGTACTAAAAATTAAAAATGTATGTGCATTAAAAGACTTCACTAAAAGAGTAAAAAGGGAACCCACAGAACGGGAAAAAAATCTTTTGCAATGACACATCAGACAAGTGAGTCATTTCTAAAATATGTAGGAAACTCCAACCCCTCTACAAGAAAATGGCAAATAACCTAATTAAAAAATGGACACAGGACATGAACATACACTTCACCAAGGAGGAGATCTGGGCAGCCAACAAACATATGGAGAAATGTTCATGATTACTAGCCATCAGAGTGATGCAAATCAAAGCAACAATGAGATGTCATCTCATACCAGCAATAAGAGCAAAGATCAAAAAAGTAGAGGAAAATAACTACTGGTGAGGATGTGGAGAGACTGGGATGATCCTGCATTGCTGGAGGGATTGCAAAATGATCCAACCTCTCTAGAAAGCAATATGGCGCTTCCTCAGAAGGTTGAAAATAGAAATGCTTTATGATCCAGCAATTCCTCCACTTGGTATTTACCCACAAGAAATACGAGCCATAACACAAGTTGATATATGCACACCAATGTTCATACCAGCACTATTTACAATAGCAAAAATATGGAGACAACCTTAGTACCAATGGATAAACAAACTGTGGTACATACACACAATGTAATATTATGCTACCTTGAAGAAAAACTAGGAAGCTGTAAGCTATCACATAACATGGATGAACCCTGAGGACATTATGTTGAGTGAAATTAGTCCTTCACAAA
This sequence comes from Chrysochloris asiatica, assembly GCF_000296735.1. Taxonomy (NCBI): domain Eukaryota; kingdom Metazoa; phylum Chordata; class Mammalia; order Afrosoricida; family Chrysochloridae; genus Chrysochloris; species Chrysochloris asiatica. Next base: position 500,134 of record NW_006408661.1, read on the forward strand.
ATGAGAAATACTGCATAGGACCACACTGTCAAAGTCTAAGAAAAAGAACCCATACTAAATGGGAGTGGGATTCTTTGCTGGTTACCGGGATGTAGGGGGTGAGGTGACAGGAGGGAGGGGAAGGTGGAGCACAGGATAGGGAATTGATGTAGGATAGTTTGGGTGCTGGGAAGGGGGACAATATGCAAGAAGGGTAAGGGGAATGGAAGAACAAGGTGGATGAGAAAACAATTAGTCATATTAGCATGGGCTAAGTAGGACAGAGGTAAATAATGACATATTCACAACCTTGGAACAACAGGGCTCTGGGATACAGAGATTGAGACATGGTTGGAATGGGCAAAGGGGGGCAAATAATGTTAATATTCTTGACTGTCTTTTGATTTTCCTTGCATATTTTAAACAATAGACACTTGAGGGGGAGAAAAAGGGATAGCCAGAAATTGCACTGTAGAAAGCTTGTAAGTCCATCTTCTACCTATAACTGATTGGAATACGTAAAATGAGGCTACAACGTGCCCAGTGAAGGAGGCTTCCTGTGGAGCCTCTTCATTACATAATACCATAGGTGGAATCCTGAACCCCATCCAGAATCTTTTGAGGTGGGAAATTTTCACTGGAAAGGACAAGCAGACCAACCTGGAGTGGCTAGAAGTACAAAAGATACTTCTTGAAAGAAAGACCGACAGAAAAATACAAAACAATAACGTCAGTCTGACTGACAACTAGCTTTCCCAGGAAACATCAAGACAAGTGGTTGGGTCCCATTAGGGCAAACCCCTTTCCAAGACTAAGATTCAATGGGAATACATGAGCAGACATGTGCTCTGACTGTTGACCACATTGGTCACTGATAAGGGGTTGTGAGGGAGAAACAAAAATGAAGCTGTGAGCTAAGTCCACCCATGTTCAATAGACTCCTGTGAGACTGGGTGGAGACCTGGTTGGCCAGCAGTGTGGCAAGACCTGGGGACTCCTGGGCCCAGAGTCAGTGACATAGCCACAGAGGACTAGAGTGAAGAATGAAGCATCCGGCTGAAAAGAAGAGAGAGCATATGCACAAGAGTTCCCACACTTGCAGATAATACCCATTTGACCTGGCTTCCATGGCTGGATGATTCGAGCTCAACTAGAAGAAGAAGGAAAAAGGAAAAAAGAATAATATGATACAATTTGATTAACTTGACCTACACCTATGTAAGCATTAGCTCAAAAGAGAGAACAAATCTTAATATAAGGATCATTCCCACCTCCTCGGTACAAAGACTAGACAGGGATGGGCAAATTGGTCATTGGCTACCCAAAATGTGGGGGCTACAAAGGCAAGAACTGACTGGCTTACAAGCTTTCAAGAGGGAGCCTAGACCTAGAGGGCATGGAGGAAGGTAGAATCTCCACTGAGTAGTATCCAATCTGTCTGGACAGGGCTGATGAAAGGAGATGAGGATAGCACTCATGTGGTACAATAGTGAATAATTAGTATCAGGAGTGACTGTGAGGGTTGGAAATGTAAAGGTAGATGTTTTGTAGCAAAAGGAAGAAGGTGGTTGACTTTGCAAGGTAGGAGCGGAGGTCCCTGGGACCATCAAGGGAGAAGAGTGGAGTGTGGGACCCTACCCAGAAAAACAGGGACATCAGAGATGGAGTCAGACGATGGTGTGGAGAGATGGAGTTGCTGGGGACTCTAGACCCAGAGAGGGAGAGGGGCTGTGTGCTGATGACCAGGGGGCAGGCTTGCAGGATGTAACCTTTGGTTGGTTGATGATGCATGAAAGGGATTGTAACAATGGCAGATAACAATATATGATAGGATGAATGTAAAGCTAATATTATCCCATGTAAACTATCACATAATTCACAATAAACCAGTTTTTTTAAAAAAAGTAAATGGAATCACTTATTAGTAAGTCTTGAAGAAAGTTACCCATAACTTCTCTAAATATCTGCCTTACTAAGTTTCAATTATACCTTAATCCTTTGTCAATGATAATTTCCCCCTTTAATATGTGAATATTTGCAGAAGCAGTATGTGTAAATCAATGCTGGCACATATCTTTGTTGTTGTTTTTAAGTGCACACTTTAGTCCTTAAACTGATATCTTTGCTCTTGCACTTTAAGATGTCATGTGCAGCAGATTTGTCTAATGCAATATGGCATTTGATTTCTTGACTGCAACTTCCATGAGTGATGATGATGTATCCAAATTTCTTAGCATGGATAAGTGAGTACCTACATCAGTTTGTTGAAATATTTCAATTTGTATTCCATCCATTCCCAGAGCCTTGTTCTTTTTTCAATGCTTTCAATACAACATGGACTTCTTCCTTCAGTGCCATTGGCTCTTGATCATATGCTCCCCCTTGAAATGGTTGAACAGTCACCATTTTTTTCCAGTACAGTGACTCTGTGAATTCTTTCCATTTTCTTTTGGTGCTTTCCATGTGGTGTTGGAGGAGAATATTGAAAGTGCCATGGACTGCCAAAAGAACCAACAGATCTGTTTTGGAAGGAGTGCAGCCACTGTGCTCCTTGGAGGTCAGCATGGCCAAACTTCGACTCTCATTCTTCAAACATATTGTCAGGAGGGACCAGTCACTGGAGAAGGATATTATATTTGGTAGGGTGGAGGGTCAGAGAAAAAGAGGAAGACCCCCAGTGAGATGGATTTGCAAAGTGGCAGCATCCATAGACTCAAGCATGGCAACTATAGTAAGAGTGGCCCAGGATCGGGCAGTGTTTCATTCTGCTATGCATAAGGTCGCTATGAGTTGGTACCAACTCTATGGCACCTAACAACAACAACAAGTATCATTCAATAATTTTTCACCAGTATTACCTGATAATATTTAACTTTTCCACCATCTTTTCTCACAGATGTAGTCAATTTAATGAATTATGTCTGATGAAGTTTATATGAATAATCACATTTTGTATTGTATAAGAAAGGTATTTACAATGAATAAGTCATTAGTCTTGCAAAATTCTATCGTGTGATTTCCAGTATTACTGGGTGAGGCTTGATTTTTCCCTCAGTTCTTTCAGTTTGAGAAATATTGAGCATGTTCTTGCCTTTTGGTTTTCTTTGCACATTTCCTTGTAATATTTGACTTTGTCTTCTTGAGCAGTACTTTGAAGTTTTCTGTTCTGCTCTTTTATCCCCCCATTTCTTCCATTTACTTTAGTGTCTCTATGCTGGAGAGCAAATTTCTCTTCTGATATCCATTTTGGTCTTTTCTTTCTTCCTAGTCTTCATGATGACCTTTTAGTTTTTTCCTATATGATGTTCCTGTTGTCAACCTACAAGTCTTCCAGTTCTTGGTTATTCATAGCTAATGTATCAAATCTGTTCTTCAGATGATCTCTAAATTCAGGTGGTATATGTTGACAGACGATATTGAACTTTTCCACCATCTTTTCTCACACATATACTCAATTTAATTTCTGTGTATTCCATCTGATGAAGTCTATATGTATAATCACATTTTATGTTGCTTAAGACATGTATTTGCAATGAATATGCTGTTGGTCTTGCAAAATTCTATTGTGTGATCTCCAGTATCATTTCTATCACCAAGCCATATTTTCCAAATACTGAGCTCCTCTTTGTTAACAACATTTGCATTCTAATTACCAGTAATTAACAATATATCTTGATTGCATGTTTCATTGATTTCAGACTGAAGAGGTTGGAAGAATTCTTCAATTACATCATCACTGACTTTAGTGGTTGGTGCAAAATCTGAATAACAGTGATTTTAACTGGTCTTGTTTGTAAGCATATGTATATTATCCTATCAAAGACAGAATTATATTTCAGGATAGATCTTGAAATGTTCTTTTTGTTGATGAATGAAACATCATTCTTCTTCAATTTGTCATTCCCAGCATAGTAATCCATGTGATTGTCATATTCAAAATGGTCAATGCCAGTTTATTTCAGCTCTCTTATGCCTAGCATTTCCATGTTCATACAATCCATTTATTTTTTTACAATTTCCCATTTTCTAAGATTCATGTTTCATATATTCCATGTTCTAATTTTTAATGGATGTTTTCAATTGTTTCACCAAATTTTGAGTTGTTTCCTATCAGCACATGTAGGTCTTGAAATTTTATTCCATTTGTGTCATCATGGCCAATTCTACTTTGAGAAGGCAGATCATCCTGAATCATACTTTAAGTGACTTCCAACCTAAGGGGCTCATCTTCCAGCCCTAGATAGGACAATATTTTGGTGCTATTCATCATGTTTCAGTTTCAAATTTCTGGTGCTTTCTCACAATGTTTCACTGCTAATTCATAAGGTTTTCAGTGACTAATAATTCTTAAGTAGTCTGCCTCTCTTTCTTCCGAGTTTATATTAGTCAGGAAGTTCAGTTGAAACTTGTTCACCATTGGTGACCCTGTAGACATTCAACATATCAGTTGTGTAGCTTCCAGATCAAAGCAAAATGCCAGCCACCATAGTACAACAAACTGACAAACAAGTGGTTGTGTATTAACATGATTTTTGTTAATTGTTGCTATTAAGTGTCCTTCAGTCAGGTCTGCTTTAAATGATTTAAAATGCCATTTTAAGTCAGCATAAAATGTAACTATACACATGGACCTCACCAGAAAAAATACACTGAAATAAAATTGACTATATCTGTGGAAAGAGACAGTGGAAAAGCTCCAAATTATCAGCCAAAACAAGGCCAGGGGAAGACTGTGGAAAGACTATCATTTGCTTGTATGCAAATTCAAACTGCAGATTAAAAACAAAACAAGTCCATGAAAGACAAAATATGACCTTGAATATATTACACCTGGATTTAGAGATCATCTAAAGAGCAGATTTTTTTGTATTAGAAACTAAAGACCAAAGACCAGAAAAGTTGTGGGATGACATCAAGAACATCATACAAGAAGAAAGGAAAAGGGCATTAAGAAGAAAAGAAAGAAAGAAAAGACCAAAATGGATGTCAGAAGAGACTCTAATAAGAAACTAGCTCTTCATCATAGAGATACTAAAGCAAATAAGGGAAGTGAGGAGGTACAAGAGCTGAACAGAAAATTTCAAAGGGCAGCTCAAGAAGACAAAGTCAAATATTATAATGCAATGTGTAAAGACCGGGAGTTCGAAAACCAAAGGGGAAGAACATACTCAGCATTTCTCAAGCTGAAGTAATCAAAGAAGAAATTCAAGACTCGAGTTGCAGTATTGAAGGTCACTGTGTCATTATTGAATGATGTGGAATGAATCAAAAGAAGATGGAAAGAATGCACAGAGTCACTGTACCAAAAGGAAATGGTTGTTGTTCATCCATTTGAAGTGGTAACATATGAACAAGAGCCAATAGTACTGAAGGAAGAAGTCCAATGTGAATTGAAGGCAGTGGCAAAGAACAAGGCACGAAGAATTGATGGAATACAAATTGAAATTTTTCAACAAAACTGATGCAGTACTGGAGGCACTCACTCATCTATGCAAAGCAATTTGGAAGACATCTACCTGGCCAACTGACTGGAAGAGATCTGTATTTGTGCTCATTCCAAAGAAAGGTTACCCAATGGAATGAGAGAAGCATCTAATAATATCCCTGATATCCCATGCTAGTAAAGTTTTATTAAACTGAAAATGACTGTGACCATACATTGACAGAGAACTTCAGAAGAGGACATGGAATGAGGGATAACATCATTGACATCAGATGGATCTTTGGTGAAAACAGAAATACCATAAAGATGTTTACCTGTGCTTTACTGACTACACAAAGGCTTATGATTGTGTGGCTCATGACAAGTTATGGACAACATGATGAAGTATGAGTATTCCAGAACACTTAATTATGCTCATGAGGAACGTGTACACATACCAAGAGGCAGTTATTTGAACAGAACAAGGGAACACCGAATGGTTTAAAATTAGGAAAGCTGTGTGCCAGGGTTATATTCTTTCATCATACTTATTCACTCTGTATGCTAAACAAATAATCTGAGAAACTGTATTACATGAAGACAAACATGGCATCAGGACTGGAGGAAGACTCATTAACAAGCTTCAATATGCATATGATACAATCTTGCTTGCTGAAACTAAAAAGGACTTAAACATACTTACATAAAGATCAAAGACCACAGCCTTTGTTATGGGTTGCATCTAAATGTAGCAAAAGAAAACAAAACTCCTCACCATTGGACCAATAAACAGCATCCGTATAAATTGAGAAAAGATTGAAGTTGTCAAAGACTTCATTTTTCTCACATCAACCATTAACACTCATGGAAGTAGCATTCGAGAAATCAAACAATGTATTTCATTAGGCATATCTGCTGCACAAGACCTCTTTAACGTGTTGAAGATAAAAGATGTCAGTTTGAGAACTAAGGTGCACCTGACCAAAGCCCTGGTATTTTTAATAATCTCAAATGCATGTGAAAGTTGGATAGTGAATAAGGAAGGCTGTAGAAGTATTGCTGTTTTTAAGTTTTGGTGTTGGAGGAGAATATTAAAAGTACCAATGACTGCCAAAAGAACAAACAGATCTATATTTGAATAAGTACAGCCAGAGTATTCCTTGGAAACCAGGATGGCTAGATTTAGTATCTCATACTTCAAACATATTATCAGGAGGGACCAGTCACTGGAGAAGAATATCACTTTTGATAAAGTGGAGAGTCAGAGAAAATGAGAAAATCCCAATGAGATGGATTGGCACAGTGGCAGCAGCAATGGGTTCAGGCGTAGCCATGATTGTGAGGTTGGCCCAGGACCAGGCAGTGTTTCATTTTGCTGTGCATAGGGTGGATACTAGTGAGTATTGACTGGATAGCACCTAATAACAACAACATCAACAACAAGTGTCATGTCTGATTAATAGAATACAAAACACTACCTAGTCCTACATCATCCTCACAATCATTCCATGTTTGATCCCATTGTAACAGTCAATGTGTCAGTCTATCTGGTTGAGGGTCTTCTCTTTTATGCTGATCCTCTACTTCACCAAGCATAGTGTCCTCTCCAGGCACTGGTGTCTCCTGATAAATTTTCCAAGGTACTTGACATGCAGAATCAACATGTTCACTTCTAAGGTGCATTTTGGGTTTATTTCTTCCAAGTCAGATTTGCTCATTCTTCTGGCAATCTACTGTAATTAAGTGCTATGGAGTAGGTTCTGACCCATAGTGACAGTTCATGGGGTTTTCGAGGAGCAGCTGGTGGATTTGAACTTCAGTCCATGTGATTTAGAGGCCCATCAAAATTCAAAGGCATAAATTCTTTCTTACTCCAGTTCAGCTTTTGCATACATATGAAGCAACTGAGTGAATTAACACTATCTCTCTTTAGAAACTCTTGTAAAATGTAATTTAGTAGTATAGAATTGTGTAACTCAGCCTATATATGTACATTCAGATTTTCAAATGATGAAAATTTTATTTTCCTAAATCTGTGTTTTGATGTTTTTTGTTTGTTTGTTTTTTAGTACTTTTCCTTTTGTTTTTGATGTTCTGTAGTACTTAGGCAGACGTTAAGCTAGGGTAAGAAGAAAATGTAATTTTAAACTGTCAATTAGGATTTCTTGGCATCGGTTCAGAATTTAAAATAAGCAACCAAAGTAAGTTACTAAATAAACATGAGATCTCTGTGGACTTCAGCCCTATTTATTTTCATGACTAAATATTTGGAAATCTAATTAATAGAAGTGATGTATTGAAATTTGTGCACTTAAAAACAAGTTATTTTTATTTAGTGTGTCAATTTTAGGGATAGATTATGGAAAATATAGTTTCTGAAAAGAAAAACTTTTTATGAAGTTTTCATGTATGACCTTCCACATTGCATATTGCTTGAAACTCCACTGAGATCTTTTACAAGACACAACCTTTAAAAATGTCTTACTCAGCATTGAGAACTTCTGTTTCATTTCCTCTTTATACTCAGTGTGCCTACCACACAGTTAATGATATTATATTTTTTGAGTAATTCTGTTAAACTCTCTCTTTTTCCATTATGCTCCCTCTTTTTCACTATTCTGCCACTTTATCAAACATGCTGTCCTTCTCCTGGGACTAGTCACTCCTGACAATATGTTGGAAGCATGAGTGATGGAATCTGGCCATGTTGGCTTCTAAGGAACATTCTAGTTATATTATCACACAAAAGAAAAGCTACAGAGATTTTCTGTGTATACCAAAAATAAATAATCCAACATATTTATAATATGTCTAATGGTTTACATTCCCTACAAGTTACTTCTCAGTTTTAAGAAATCTATGATTATGCCATTATACTTAGTACTGACATTTATAGCATATATTTTATAAGAACATGACATGTAATGGCCATATCTAACTAAGAATTCAGAAATATATATATCAATTGGTTATGTGTGAGAAAAGGAACTTATTTACTGTTATTAAATCTCCTAAATTAACTGACTAAATTAAGCAGTAATATTTGTATATGAGGATAATGAGGATTTATTATAAAATTGTCTATATAAATAATTCCTTTCTGAAGCTTACAGATTAAGTTATTCAATGGTAAATTAAATTTTGGAAAGATTTTTATTTAATTTCCTGTGTTACATTAAAGTTAAATTATAATAATGAATATGTTGTATAAAAAATGCTCTCCAAAATGGAACAATATATTAGAAAGACATTTTATAAAAACCTTCATTTTTGACTGGACCTTTTATAAATATAAAAAAATTTGGAGGAGAGTACTTTTTCCCCAAATTATGAACAAGTTAAACAGTTTTGATGGCTCAATGAAATTAGATTTCCCAATTTATCTTTTGTTTTATATTTGACACTAGGTAGAGAGATATTTAAGAGAGAAAAACAACAACAATGGGGGTGTATATCAATGCAGGGTGAGATTGATACATAAGTAATTTCCTTTCTGGATGATATAAAATGAAAAGTATAATAGATATTTAATTATTATACTTTATAAATAGTATACTTTAATTAAGTATAAGAGAATATTCTCAACTCAATAATTTGAGGCTTTAATTGAGGATGAAGAAACTATGTTACATTACAAAGTTAATTGAAGAATAGTCCACCAGGGTTAAAAATGGGTAGATTCTAAACCCAGCATCAAAGATTTAAAACTTTCAAAGGTCAGAAGAGAAGATTGATTTGTTAGGAGGACTTTTAAAAAGAGCTAGACAATACTTTTAAATGGTGGTCCTCATTTCAAGCATAGAAGGGTTGATTTCATCAGATGGCAGGCACATTGAGTTGTATGTCCTGGAACATGCATTCACATATATGCCTGAGAAAGTAAGACAACAAATGACTATAGCAACAATTATCCAACTATATCAGGCTAAAACTGCCACCAAAAATAATTGAATTAAAAAAATAAAATAAAAGGTTTGAGTGCATAAGAAGGACCAAGAACCTCAAGAGAAAAAGAAAAAGACTTACACATTATATTTACATTTACTTTTTATTTTCAAGGTATTTGTCAAATCACAATTAATGGTTAGGAAAAAAAATAAGTTTTTATTGTGAATTGAGTGATAGTTTACATGGAGGAACATCAGTTTTACATTCATAATTGCATTGCAATTATCACAATCTGTGCAACAGGCTTTGTTTCTATTCCCTGTTATTGTTTTTTAGTTGGGCTGAGGGTGGGATGTACATAAAAACACTCAAGAATTTATAATCATTTAAACAATAAAAAGGGCACATTCAGTGAGCCCGCCTCCTGGCCACCAACACCTGGCTACCAGCACACACCTTTCTCTTTCCAAGAGTCTAGATCCTCAGCTGCTCTATTTCTCCATGTCTTCATGTCACCATCTCTGGTGTCACTGCTTATCTGGATAGAATTACACATTCTGCTTCTGCTGTTCTATTTGATGGTCTTAGGGTCCTCTGTTCCTGGACTGTAAGACTAACGACTCTCCTCTTTTTGTTACAAAACTTTACATTTGTGACAGTTGCAATTAGTCATGATAAAAATTAGTCATTATTGAATCACAAGAATCCTATCCCCATTTCTTTTCACCAGACTTGTCTGTCTGTCTGTGCTGTGGTGGCTTGAGTTTCTGTGATTCTGAGGGCTATGACACTGGTATTTTAAATAACCAGCAGGGCCATCCATGGTGGACAGGTTTCAGATGAGCTTCCAGACAAAGCAGACTAGGAAGAAAGAGTGATGAACTACTTCCGAATTGCTAGTCACTGAAAACCTCATGAATAGCAGAGAAACACTGTCAGATACAGGGCCAGAAGGTGAGCCCCTCAAGTTGGAAGGCACTCAAGATTAGACTATGGAAGAGATGCCTCCTCAAAGTAGAGATGACCATGATAACATGAATAGAGTTAAGCTCTTGGGAGAAAAGCCCACAGAACCATCATTTGCTGATGTGCCACAACTCAAAATGAAGAGAAAGAACTGTGAACATCCATTAAAAATCAGAACATGGAATGTAAGAAGTATAAATCTGTGAAATTGAAAGTTGTCAGAAATGAAATGGAACACATCAACATTGATATCTTAGGCATTAGT